>NW_007431810.1:0-461 GCF_000475195.1 Diaphorina citri
TTTTTTTCGGTCGAAATTTTTCCAGGTCCGAAAAAATCTACCACCGGTTGTAGGTACCTAATAGAAAGTAGTGTGATGTTCACACCAGATTTTTCACACCTGATATTAACTAAACTTTGCATACTCGTTCTCGTGACTCTTCAATCCTTCTCTCTCTCTCTCTCTCTCTTCCCTACTTTAGTTACTGTCACTAATTGTTCTTTCTTCTTTAAACCTACCTACCTACTTACCTTAATTTTTACTTTGTCTTTATCTTACTTTCTCTTCCCATACACAGTAAGTTCTAATTTCACTAATTCTTTACTCTTCAAATAATTAAGGTGAATTACTTTAACTTTGCATTTTCTTTATCTCTGTTTCTCTTTCTCTCAACATTCCCCTCCTTTTTTATCTCTCTTTCTCTCTTCGTCTTTTCTCTCTTTCCCTCTTCCTCCCAGTTTTCATCTGTCTCTTCCTCTCTT
>NW_007431811.1:0-461 GCF_000475195.1 Diaphorina citri
CTTCTATTGGTTCTGTTACAAACTGTTTAGTTTAATTTAATGAGATAATTACTTTTAATAATTAATTATATTAATAATGAAAATTAATTTAAACAAAATTATATCATATTTAATTTTTGACCTCATTGATAACCATATAATTAACAGCTACCCTAGGTCCCAACAGGTTAGGTCCAATATTGAACATGTTCTACCATTTTTGCCGAGAGTGTGAGATTTTTTCCCTATGTGCGTGTACTGACGGTTTAATATGCAAGGAATTTTGGCACTCTATTCAATGTTCATGCAAGCCAGCCTAGTTAGCTTAGTTGGTAGTGCGTCTGCCTTGTAAGTGCTAGGCCGCAGGTTCAATTCCCGCCCAGGGTGGATTTTATCCTGATGGGATAATGTTCGTTCTCAGAACGGCTGGCTTTCTCCTATCCTGTCTTCCTTCTCTCTTCAATTTCGGGACGATAAGACCA
>NW_007431812.1:0-461 GCF_000475195.1 Diaphorina citri
CACAAAAGATCTAACCAGGTCGCAGTGACCAAGGGCGTTTATTAAAGCCGATGGCCCTACCTGTACCAATACCAATACTATGTAATAATTTATGTTACTAACTTCAATAGATCTCCGCTGCCCCCAACCATAAATGGACCGAAATTTATGGGCACTGATGGAAATCTAGATGCGGCCCTGACTATGAATAGAAAAACACCTTGGAAACTTTCTTTCAAAGCACTTCGCAAGTTAAACACCTCGCGGTAGAAGGGATTATTTACCCAAAGTATACGTAACACTATGCAATACAATGCGAAGAATAGTAAAAGTACCTAGGAAAAGAGAACTTTAAGTAGTCAAACATAGCTATATTTACGAGGTTTTTTTTTTTTTCTTTTTTTAAGATGAGTGTTCCACCGCCGTTTTTATTTCGTAGCAATGGAACAACTGCCACATTAGACGCTTGTGGCCTGTGTCGT
>NW_007431813.1:0-461 GCF_000475195.1 Diaphorina citri
CTGCTTAATTTTTCTGTATTTTTCTCACTTAATTTTAGTAAAAGAAATATTTCAACTGTCAAGGTGTCAAGACGTACTCACGTACTAATTTCTAAGATTTTGTTCAATTTTTATTTGTGAACTTTTTGTAATTTAATTGTAAAATCTCATAAATCAATTGATAGTTGTGAAAAAATCTGTGTTTTATTTTGGTGTTAACCACTTTTTGTAACTCGCTTTCGTTTTTGTTTTATTGTAAAATATTTGACATTTTTTACGAATTTTATTCGTTATAAATTTTGTGACAGTGTTGTATATACCTATATACTTACCTATATCGTTACCGGTATCTTTAATTTGACCTTGACACGTGTCAATTTTTATTAACTTGGACTTGGACCCTCGAGTCTCTAATTCTATTCTATTTTCTATTGTGAGAACATAACTATACATATCAATAGATATCGATCTATAACTAACTG
>NW_007431814.1:0-461 GCF_000475195.1 Diaphorina citri
TTATACATACCTATAATAATAGGTACTCGTACATCTCAAGTAAATAAAAATTGAAACATAACATAATAAGAAAAAAAAAAGGTAGTAAACACCAAACCGTTTAGGTATATATAAAAAAAGCTAGCAAGATCCCAGACTCTTATGTTGGTATAAAAAAAGCTACCCAGCTGCCTGTCTGTAAGTGACTTGGTTGTGACCTAGATGTAATATTGATGTAGAAAGCTCTAACAAGCACAATAAGCACATGGTCTGTCAACTTAAAGACTGGTGTCTGAAGCTCACTGCCTCACTGTTCTTTGAAAGTTTGAGATTATATTGTTTTACCTACTTTTAGAAGAAAAAAAAGGTAGTGAGTAAAAACACTAAAAAAACTTGGCGGTCAGCTCCCATGGCGTAGTGGTCACTGCGCTCGCCTTGCATGCGGGAGACCCGGGTTCGATTCCCGGCGGAGTCAAGAAATT
>NW_007431815.1:0-461 GCF_000475195.1 Diaphorina citri
GTTGAGTGATTTTCCTCCTGGGAGCAGAGGAGGGTGGTGGGAAAGATCGCGTTAAACGCATCATAAATTTCCCTCAGACGAATCGACAGGGTGGTGTGCGTGGAAGTCTCGAGTTTTTCGATTTTGAAATGTCAAATTGTTTGCCCTTTAATTTCAATTTTCTCGTTCGAATTTCAGACATTTCTAATAGGAATAGGTAAAATATTAATTCGATGTAGAATTCCCATATCGCCTGTATATTGTGAGTTTTGGCACATCCACTAATTTCTATCCTATCCGGTTAGCAAGCTCCAATTTCTCATAGACATAGAACACTCAAGTTAAGGATAGCCAATCTATTGACTACAGTGGGAGCACTCAGACTCCTCGCAAAATGTAAGATCAAATGGGGCACAACCAAATGACAATTTTTTTCGAGATAGAGTCCTATTCCGATGTAAAAGTACCCAAAAAGTGCATTG
>NW_007431816.1:0-461 GCF_000475195.1 Diaphorina citri
TACAAATCATTTTTCAAATCCTGATGTTCATTGCTTTGCTCATTTCCTTGTTTCAAACCAACGTATTTCAGGTAAGTATCCTCCTCCGTGTTAAAACTACTCACAAATGACCATCATGGAATTATCTTTTCGTACATGTACCTACATGTGTACTTAAAATGATTAAGGGCGCGGCCTACCATCTTATGTTACAACCGGTTACTTCTGAGTGTACTCGCAGACTGTTTGGGCATAATGTCCGAGAATGTCCAGAGGTAAAAGTAAAAACCCTTGTAACGTGAGAAACTAGGCCTTTGCAAAAAATAAAATTCAAATTGTGTAAAAAATATTCAAATTTCGATCTTCATTTCCAGGCAGGTTTTGTGATTCTGATCTACGACAGATTCAAGGCGACCATCGTCATATGCCTCATCTATCTGGTTCTAACAATAGGACTACATGCCTGGGTTCTCTACTACAGA
>NW_007431817.1:0-461 GCF_000475195.1 Diaphorina citri
AAAAAGTGGCTGTGATGAAATGAGCAATTTTCTTTAGCACATTTTAATAGTTTAGGTGTATTTTTCTTTCGGATACAAAAATGGATATATTTTTTCCCACATTAAGATGACCGATTTCCTATGGTTCAGTACTAGCCCTACCACGCCCAAGGAGGGGAAATGAGCTCCAGGCGTAACTGTCTCAATTGTTTGTTTTTTATAAAGAAACCATTTTAAAACGTTAAGTCACATGATAAAGCTATATTTTCTGTTATTGTTTCATATATATATTTTTATGATTTTATATTTATAAAATACAAATTATGTAGAATCAATCTTCACTTTCTTTTGCCTTTATGAAAAGGTTGATTGAAAAAAACACATCCATGCATCAAAAAAGAGAAGCGGCCAGCCTAGTTAGCTTAGTTGGTAGTGCGTCTGCCTTGTAAGCGCTAGGCCGCGGGTTCGATTCCCGCCCGGGG
>NW_007431818.1:0-461 GCF_000475195.1 Diaphorina citri
TTCCCGCCCGGGGTGAACTTTATCCTAAACACATTGTTCTCGGAACGGCTGATGGCTTTTTCTTACCCTGTCATCTTTATCAAACTTTTCCCCCCTCTAAAAATTCCTTGTGGGGAATGGCCCTCAAGAAAGATGAGGCAAGGGCCGCAAGGGGTAATGAAGAGAGAAGCCGTATTTTCCTTTTGCAGTTTTCATGGGGGTAGTGGTGGAAAATGGGGAAAAAGTACAATTTCAGGCAATAGGCATTGAAATAGGAAAGAAGCAATGTTCCATTTCCCTGTTTTCCACAACTTTCCACTAAAAAATGTGAAAGGGAAATATGTGGAAACTAGGAAACTCTAGTCCATATTTGAACAAAATGAATAAAATTCAACACACACTCCCGAAATGTCTTTTCCAATTTGTTTAAAAAATACAGGTACAATTTTTATTTTTCCGTTCTTTTCTTTTAAGTTAAAAAA
>NW_007431819.1:0-461 GCF_000475195.1 Diaphorina citri
GCCCCGGGCGGGAATCGAACCCGCGGCCTAGCGCTTACAAGGCAGACGCACTACCAACTAAGCTAACTAAGCTGGCTACTAAAAGTTTATTTAAAAGTCATGCGTCACGCCAGCCTAGTTAGCTTGGAAGTTAGAGCGCCCGTGTGTAAACGCTGGGTCGGGGTTCTATTCCCGCCCCGGGCAAACTCTATCTTCAACCAGACAAGGTTCGGTCTCGGAACGGTAGGCAAAGCTTTCCTTTCCTGGCCTTCTCTCTTCTCTTTCGGGACGATAAGACCTCCTTTGTTACAGTTCCCTCTATCGAACCTTTTCAAAAAGCAAAAAAACCCAGAAGATGAATGGATAGTGCCCAGGAATCCCATGATAGAGGTAGATGTGGATACGATTTGTCGAACACATAATGAATACCTATTTTATGATTATTATGGTCAGCTAGGTCTGCTAAGTTCTGGTCACGCATA
>NW_007431820.1:0-461 GCF_000475195.1 Diaphorina citri
AGAATAGGTACTGTAGTGTAGACCTGTAGATCATGAATGGACAACAATCGACAGTGTTGTCAGGTTATCTGATGGATCGGTATACATATACAGTTTAATCTGTTCATAGTGATTTGGAATGCGACGTTGCCAAAACTTGAACAAACAAGTGTGCACAGATGGCAACACTTTCACCCCTCGGCCATATTGGGCCATAAAAAAAAGCCCTCCAAGGGCGAAGAAGTCAACCATGTATCTTAATTGGGACTTATTACTTATTAGAAAAGTCAAAGTCTGGCCGTCTATTACATTCGTGTGATGTTCACACAAGACTTTTCTTGGTAAAAATTTTAGTTACAAGATTTGACCCAAACAAACAAACAAACAAATTACAAACAGAGATCTCAAGTTAAGTAAAACCATGTAAAAATAAATAATATGAAAATGGTCTGTCAGGTTTTAGTTTGGTAGGCACCACACGG
>NW_007431821.1:0-353 GCF_000475195.1 Diaphorina citri
TGTTCGCGGATTTCGCGATCATGTTCGCGGATTTCGCGATTATGTTCGCGGATTTCGCGATTTTGTTCGCGGATTTCGTGATTATGGTCGCGGATTTGGCGATTTTGTTCGCAGATTTCGCGATTATGTTTGCGGATTTGGCGATTTTGTTCGCGGATTTAGCGATTATGTTCGCGGATTTGGCGATTATGTTCGCGGGTTTCGCGATTATGTTCGCGGATTTCGCGATTATGTTCGCGAATTTCGCGATTATGTTCGCGGATTTCGCGATTTTGTTCGCGGATTTTGCGATTATGTTCGCGGATTTGGCAATTATGTTCGCGGATTCGCGTCCCGAATCGACATTTTGGATA
>NW_007431822.1:0-461 GCF_000475195.1 Diaphorina citri
AAGATATGCCAAGCACATCTTCAACTTCACCTTGTTACCGCATTACACTATCATTGACATCTTGAACCCTCAGTTTATTTATCGCTCTCGAGTTCTATCGCTGTATTCATGGTTCTAATAGCGTGTAAAAAGTCATAACTCTTTGAGATATGACACTTCATCGTGTATGGGGGATTAGGATCAAATAACAATTTGGATCTGGAGGTTGGAGGTTCGAGTCCAAGTCAAGTCATAATATTTATAAAGGTGTAATAACTGGGGAACAATAGTTGTGATGACAAGCATTTAGGTATACTTAACACAATTTCATTTAAAAAAAAACCTAATCCAGTGAATGGGATTTTCAAATTCATCGAATCCAAACACTTGAACCAATCGAATCTGGATTCGTTGGATTAAAAATTACAAGATACCCCTATTGACTCACCTATGATGGACTTGGCCTTAGGATTAATGATACC
>NW_007431823.1:0-461 GCF_000475195.1 Diaphorina citri
TTTTCGAGCGTTCTGGTAGGTTGCCAAAAACTTTACTGACTACGTCTGCAACAAAATTAAAACTAAATTTGAGAGTCAGCTCCCCTGGTTACAGCGAAGTAAACAAGTGCGTTTTTCTTCGCTCTTCATTGAAAAATTGTTTTCCAGTGGAAAAACCCCCTTTTTTGACGTGATTTTTTGCATAGACTTCTTTTTTGGTGTAATCTACAAGGTGTGACTATCATTTTCGTATAAATCAAGTGATTTAGTGGTTTTTTACGAACTTTGAACTTTTTTGTCAAAGTCGGACACCCCTTATTTTCCAAGTGGACTCTTCCAAAATATTTTCCGGATACTAGCCAGTTACTTTATTTATTCAAATTTATAACTTGGTATTTTCTTCCGCTTTTCCCGTGTTGACGGCGTTAAAACAGATGTTTTAATCAGCTGTTAGCATGAACGAGATGGGGCAGGAGGGGGAT
>NW_007431824.1:0-460 GCF_000475195.1 Diaphorina citri
TAAAAAAAAAAGAGCTTTTTTTTTTTTTTTTTTTTTTTTTTTTTTTTTTTTTTTTTTATCTATTTATCTATTCGTTATCTTTCACATGATGACGAAATACTCGGGGGAGAAACAATAGACGCAATGGTTGAAAATAGAACAACTACCTTCATTTCTTTCACCGCCCGAACAATATAGGTAGGTAAATATAAAATTTGATTACAGTACCTATTGTCAATAGTACTGATTAGGGCGGTATTAGTGGGT
The DNA here is from genome assembly GCF_000475195.1 of Diaphorina citri. Lineage (NCBI taxonomy): Eukaryota > Metazoa > Arthropoda > Insecta > Hemiptera > Psyllidae > Diaphorina > Diaphorina citri. The sequence continues at coordinate 247 of NW_007431824.1, forward strand.
ATGATTCCTGAAAAATATGACGTTGAACATGGGTACATAATATTATGTAGGTACCTACTTTACAAGGTTTATAAGGGACCATTGAACTACCCTTCGGGATGCCTGTCACAACACCGTGCACAGATTTCAATAATCCCTACAAAATACATCGTGCATGATAAAAAAAAAAAAAAAAAAAAAAAAAAAAAAAAAAAAAAAAAAAAAAAAAAAAAAA
>NW_007431825.1:0-460 GCF_000475195.1 Diaphorina citri
ATACCCAGCCTAGCACTAGATTGCGGGTTCGATTCCCGCCCTGAACGAGATTTATACTAAATATATAATGTTTTTTTTGGACTACCTGGCTCTTTTCTATCCTATCTTCCTTTTTTATTCGCTTTCAGGGCGATAAGTCCTTAGCAGTTACATCTCCCTCTATCAAACCTGTTAAGAAAAGTTTAGGGCTAGGCACTCATTATCAGGTAGATCTGACAGGTACACCTGATCTGGTCCACACAGGTAATACCCCCTGGGTCACAGAGGTTGCTAGCTTTCTAGGCTGTCGGTATTTACTCGTAAAGTCGTAAATGTAGACTCAGCTTCTACTGGTAAGTTTGCAAAGTCGTCTAATCTACGTAGACAGAAGGAAACTTTTTGTCGTTTTTGTCCGTGTGAGAAGTTTTCCAATGGGAAACTAAGAAAGATAATTAGGATGAACATGTTCTTGAACTTTTGC
>NW_007431826.1:0-460 GCF_000475195.1 Diaphorina citri
GCGGGATTGAAGTCTTGAAAAGTGTCCCGCGGTGTAAACAACTTTGAGAAGCACTGTACAAGGCACAAGGTAAGCAAAATGTACATGGGTAAAACCCGCCATCAGTATAACTCAAATGAAAATGACTCATATTAGGTGGTATCGATCTTAGCACATTGCATACACACAGATAATTTTCAGGCGTTCACACAAAATGACCTCTAATGGTTTGACTTGATCGGCGATCCTTGTTTTGCATACGTGTTTACTTACATGACAGTAAATACGCGTATTTTATTTTGTGGCAATGTTGGAAAACGGCGATCCTTGTTTTGCATACGTATTTACATGACGGTAAATGAGTGCACGCAATGACGTAATGCAAGTAAGTAACAGAATAGGCAGAGAGTTGCCAAATTTCACCACCAGGCTGTATTTGGACCTTAAGCACAATTTTACAAAGAAAGAAAAAATTAAATTA
>NW_007431827.1:0-460 GCF_000475195.1 Diaphorina citri
TCCAGTTTCTATTACAAAGGCCGGAGAGTGACGGAAGCATGATAACATTGCTAGGATAATGATATGTTATACAATGGTTGGTATATGTTATACACTGATAGTCCTTATCACTGGTTTTCATTCCAAGGAAGTGAACTCTACCCTCTGAGCAGTAGATAACAACTCCGGCCCATATAATAATATGGAAGTCCTAACATCCATACAGTGATCTGAATGGAGGAAAGTGTTATGTGATGATAAAATATTGAAACAATGTAACACCCAATATTGTTATTCCCATTTAATAATAAGTTAGAAAACCTTATAACACACATTTGAGTGGAAAGTAATCACTAGGCGAGGTTTATGCCCGAAGCACTATCTACCCTTAGAACCCCATTACTTATTATGTGGTGAGAATAAATTAGGATGAAATTTATCAAATAACTTGGGCTATAATATTCCATGTCGCGGTTAAAAT
>NW_007431828.1:0-460 GCF_000475195.1 Diaphorina citri
TTCTTCATCTTCTTCTTCTCTTTCTTCTTCATCCTCTCCCTTTCCCACCCTCGTTCCTGTCATCGGTAGTCGAACATATTGCTTTGCCTTCTCCCTCTCTCCTCTCTCTTTCTTCCTTTCCTACCCCTCTCTCCCTTTTGTCACCATGTATCGAACATAGGTTTTCGCTTTCTCTGCTTCTCTGTTTCCCTCTCTTCTACCTCTTTTCCTTCTCCCTTCTTCCCCTTAATCTCCATTCTTCTCCCTGCTTCCCCTTAATCTCCATTCTTCTCCCTTCTTCCCCTTAATCTCCATTCTTCTCCCTTCTTCCCCTTAATCTCCATTATTCTCCCTTCCCCTTAATCTCCATTCTCCTCCCTTCTTCCCCTTAATCTCCATTATTCTCCCTTCCCCTTAATCTCCATTCTCCTCCCTGCTTCCCCTTAATCTCCATTATTCTCCCTTCCCCTTAATCTCCATT
>NW_007431829.1:0-460 GCF_000475195.1 Diaphorina citri
GCCGTCTGACGAGTATTAACATGGTCCAATTAATATTCTGGAAGATTATATACAGGGTGGACCCGATATCTGAAAATGCCTCTCTGTCAATATGGACCTTCAGTTACCAAAGCATTCATCAAGATGTCTTTGAGATGTTTGATTAGAGGGAGCTGTAACAACGAACGTCTTATCGTCCCTAAATCGAAGGGAGAAGGACAGGATAGGAGAAGTCCAGACGTTCCTTGCGAAAACGAACCTCCCTTGTTTAAGAGAAAGTTCGCGGCTTACTCAAATCTAACCAGCGCTTACAATAAATGGCAGGCGCTAGGTGCTGTAATACCTTCCATAAATTGGCGGATTATCTTAGAATGAAGATTGAGTATGCCAGCCTAGTTGGCTTGGAAGGTTTTATTTATTTTAATTTATGAGTATGCCAGCCTATTTTTTATTTTAATTTATTTTTTATTTTAATTTATAA
>NW_007431830.1:0-460 GCF_000475195.1 Diaphorina citri
GAAAAAGCTAGGCTTTTTGGGGCATCCTGTACCTACAAACGCTATTCATTGTGGAAGAAACTTTCGAGTTTCATAAAGATAAGTAATGGTAGGTAACATGTACCTATGTTCTCTGCTCTATAGAATTTGGAACAGGTTGATTGGAGGGGGGAGAGGAGGAGAGGATACTTTATAAAGAACCATTTTAAAATGGGATAATTCACAGGAAACTTACTAAAACTTACTTAACCTACAATGAGATTTTCTATGAACGCCGAGAGGTAATTTGATTATGCAATATGCAACACGAAACATACCTATTGGTGGAGATGACTGATCAACATTAGGTACATCTTAGGTAGGCAGAAGATGGCTCGTTCACATTTTTTTGCAATATCCTTCAACATTACATCATAGGTAGGCAGAAGATGGCTCGTTCACATTTTTTTTTTTTTTTTTTTTTTTTCCAAAATATCCTTAT
>NW_007431831.1:0-460 GCF_000475195.1 Diaphorina citri
GAATAGGAGATTCAGGAGAATTCCCAGCCTCCCCCTCTTCATCTTTTTCTTGAGTAAAGCTAAGTGAGACAGACAGACGGATGGAGAAAGGGAGAGAGGAGGAAGGAGCAGAAGGCAGAAAAGGAGAGACATGAAGAGGAGGAAAAGGCAAAAAGGGAGAGAAAATGGAGAGAGAGAGAGGAGAGAGAGAAAGCACACTAATTTCTACGTTTAACAGTCACACGTCCAAATGTCAACCAGGCAGGACGTTGCTTAATTTCAGTTAAATATTCGTCGCCAAATGGTGTATTCGTCTCTGTGCCAAGAGAGAGAGTGAGAGAGAGAGAAAGAGAGAGAGAGAGAGGGAGAGAGAAAGAGGGAGAGAGAGTGAGAGAGAGAGGGAGGAGGAGGATAAACTAAAGAATTCTCCTTCTCCTTTTGACTCTCCTTTTATTTTCTTGATTTATTTTCATAGAAATAA
>NW_007431832.1:0-460 GCF_000475195.1 Diaphorina citri
TTTATTTTATCATAGAAATAAGATAATGCGTCATTTATTGATTGAAAGTCACTAAGGTTAGATTTCCAATCAATACTACTAATTTCGTTTGAAATAGCAAGATAGTTTCCCTTTTTATAATCAAATGAATCAAATCAAATACTAAGTACGAATAATAATAAACTTGTCTCACCTCCATTTTCTTCACCACATCCATTCCACTGATAACATTTCCAAACACCACGTGTTTCCCATCCAGCCTGAAAACACAGAAAATAAAATCTTAGTAATGTTTTTTCAGTCAGCCTAGTTAGCTTGGTTGGTGGCGCGTCTGCCTTGTAAGCGCTAGGTCGCGGATTCGATTCACGCCCGCGGCGGATTTTATTTTATAGAGGGAGCATTGAGAGTAATTTCTATCCACGTTATGGGCGGATTTTATCCTGAAGAGATAATGTTCGTTCTTGGAACGGCTGGCTTTCTC
>NW_007431833.1:0-460 GCF_000475195.1 Diaphorina citri
GTGCTGAAAAACCCGCTGAATGCCAGATATGTAAATGGCGAAGAGCAAAGGACCAGCAACAGACCCTTGTGGAACACCGGTCTTGAGGGAGACGTGTTCTTTTGTATTTCGTCCACAACTTGTCCCGCACTGCCATACTACTCTTGATAGCAGGAGTCATCCATGGCACAGGTGGGCGTGTCACTCTTTTCTCGACAACAGGAGAAACTTGGTCGAAGACTCCCAAGAGAACACCAGAATTGATGTTTTTCTACTCAGAAAACTGATTCTGTTGCTTCACACGTTGTCTTCGACATCTCAGATAACTGTCAATCCATGACAAGGCGCTAGTGGTGAATTTCAGTCTTCTTAACATTTCCAACAGTACATCAAAGTCTACGGAACCCAGTATGTACAAAAAATAAGGAATCCAATGGTGAAAACCGCATCTTCCTAGCCCATCTAGAAGTGGGTTAGAATT
>NW_007431834.1:0-460 GCF_000475195.1 Diaphorina citri
CCTTTTAAAGTTACTTTTTCGGAGTTTTGACCTCAGATTTGGATTTTTCACAACTTTTTACGTAGGAATCGACCTTTATTAATAATATTTTCCCAATTCCTCCATTTGCTATAGCGGTGTAGAATTTTTTTCATCAGGTGTGCAAAAATTTCCGTCATAAAAGTACTGCAAGAGAAATGGTGGGGATGTGCCGAAACTCTGGTTATTTGAAAGGAAATTAATGAATAATAAGCCGCCTTTTTTAGGCTTAATAAAAGCTCTCCTAAATATTTTGCTCTTCATTTGTCTGCCTCGGAGGACTGCCTGGAAAGGACAAGAAATGTCGACCCTGTTTAAATAGGAAAAAAGCTAGGAAAAAGGAAACTTGAAATGAGTAGCAGATTATTGGCTCAACTTTCGAATCACCGGGTAGGTCGAACAATGTATAAAGTTATAAACCGTAGCGCAGGTAAATAAATAA
>NW_007431835.1:0-460 GCF_000475195.1 Diaphorina citri
CATCACTGGCGTATATCCCCCATGGCCTCCATGATCATGTAATTTTACCCCCCTAGACTACTTTCTGTGAGGGTATCTAAAAAGTCACAGGTTTACTTACACCAACAAAACCATACGCACTGAAGCATTGAAAGGTGAACTTGAACGTTACATTAAAGAGATACAACCTGATTTCGTCATCGAAAATTTTGACAAAAGAGAACGAATGTACCATCAAAGTCGAGGATGCTATCGGTCTGATTATTGTTCTGTACATAATTTCAGAATGTTTACTTTTCAAATCATCGAAGAAGTCTATATTTTTCCAAGGAGAATCATGCTTTAAACTTAAACAATCAAAATCTTGTGTTCTTATTGGGACACCCTTTACAAAGTAAAAACATAGGGAGCAAAATTCCTCCAGGTGTGAAAGAGGGTTAAGAATTTCCGGTTTTTGGGAATTCTGGTTATCATGAAATAT
>NW_007431836.1:0-460 GCF_000475195.1 Diaphorina citri
TCCGTTCTGTTTTCATGTGTTTCCAGTTTGTCGATCAGCTGAAACCAGGTGGCCGAATGCACATCTATGTAGGAGTAAAGTATATCTTTCAGAAATGTTTCCTGGTCGACAAACATGAAGACGGAACCTATACAAAGACGTACATTCGACAGGGTCGCATCAAGCCGTTGATAGATAAGCATGTACAATTAGAAAGGTATATTTATTATGAAGCCACCACGCCCGATCGTTTGAAAGAATACGCAGACCTTATATTCTCACCGGAGGATTCGTTGTATAAAATTGATTTCGCAGACAGGACAGATATTGGAAGCATGATAGAAAGTGGTGGTGACGTAAAAACTACAACTAAAATGCCTTTTAAAATACAATAACGCGCATGACAAAATGAATCGCGAATCAGATACTTGTCTCGTAATGACTAAGAATTTACATTTGTTCAACTGGAGTTGCCCAAGTA
>NW_007431837.1:0-460 GCF_000475195.1 Diaphorina citri
ACCACGACCGTGTCGCGCTCAATGTTAGAAGATTGGTTCATGGACCGGTTCGAATCCAGACCTGGACAAGGAAAAATTAGAGTTTAACTTTTCAATAGAGATGTGCAAAGAGTAAGTTAACACACTACTATCACATCACGTGAGCTCATGGGGAGTCAGAAAGATCTAGTTCAAAGTTTTCCCATAGTAGGTATTCTAGTTCAGGACAGCTACGTGAGCTCACGTGAGATGGTAGTGTGTTTTTACCTTTATTCTTCTCAGGGGACTACTTGGTCAATAAGTCAGATCCTTATTCCCTATCATTACCGGGAGTTGATAGCTACAACTTTATAGCCCGTTCCCACGGTTTCCCATTTAGACACCTCCCACTTATAGTGAGTTTCACACGATTTTTTTCCGAATGTCCTGAAGGCATTGTATTTTAAATGAGTGTTCCCACTACACAGGACGCGATTTTTTT
>NW_007431838.1:0-460 GCF_000475195.1 Diaphorina citri
CTACCGACAGTAGTTGTTGACGTGAAATTTTCCGTCATGTGTTTAGCCTGTTCTCTTTTTTCCGGTCCATTATCCAATTCATTTCTCAAGTCGCCATTGATTTTTTGATCTACTGGTAACATTTCTTTTTTCCTTGGTTTTATTTCCGCTTCATTGCTTGGAACCCAAAATGAATTGACGTAATCTGATACGTGTTCCAAAACAGAGTGGTCGACATCATTTGTTTTCTCACTTTTTACTGCAGTTGTAATATCTGTATCATTGATTTTAGTAGTGATTTGTGATTCGCCAAGTTCGGAATTAGATTGTTTTACACTATTGTCAGATGGGTGCGTTGAATTTTTGTTTTCTTTTGATTCGGTTTGATTAGTAGCTGTGTTTATTTGATTAGTAGCTGTGTTTATTTGTGATTGTTCCATCGCGTGTTTTGTTTTATTGTTTATTTTATTCTCGCGATCTT
>NW_007431839.1:0-460 GCF_000475195.1 Diaphorina citri
TTCTCTCTTCGATTTCGGGACGATAAGACCATAGCAGTTACAGTTCCCTCTGTCAAACCTCTTAAAAAAAAAAATAAAAAAAAATATGATGTATAAATATCTTGGAAAAATCTCTGTCAAGGAAAACTCTCTCTGAAAAATCTCTATCAAGGTCACGTTGTTTGTGTCTTTGCATAAAATTATTATTATACCTAATTATCACTTCATTAAAGTGCACGTGCACAATTTCTTTCAGGTTTGATTATTTCTGGATTATATTTAGCGAAATTATCACTTCATTAAAGTGCACGTGCACAACTTCTTTTCAGGTTTGATTATTTCTGGATTATATTTAGCTAAATTCCCACATTTTAGCTGGATTTTTTTTAACCAAAGGGGGAAAAAAAGACGAAGAAAAACGGGCTACACATTTCGGAAAATGCTGAAACACGTGGTCTCATTTTTTTTTTTTTTTTTAAAT
>NW_007431840.1:0-460 GCF_000475195.1 Diaphorina citri
CTTAAGCCGAGAGTTAAACTTAAAAAAAAAACTTGATCGGAGTTTAAACTCACTCTGTGGCCAGGCCACTTTTCTAATTAGCAAATTTAATTTTGGCAAATGAAGTTATTAAATTCAGTTCACTTACCTACCTTGTTGTCGTCTCCTCAATCTCAAATCCATCACAATGATTGACATTATTCCAGTGGAAAATCTTCAATCTGCTAATAAAGTCGTCAACGCACCACGGTGTACGTATGAAAAAAAAATCCCCTTTTTTAAAAGAAAATTCTTTTACTTTTACTTATAAATGTGTTTATTCGGTAAATAGTTAATTAAAAGAGATATTAAAAATCACTCAACTATGAAAGGGACCAGACTTTTAATAAAAAAAAAGTGTACGTATCTACAATCTACACACTCGTATTTTCCTTTTCGGGAAACGGAACCGATTTTCAATAGGGAATAGATCAGTTGCGCT
>NW_007431841.1:0-460 GCF_000475195.1 Diaphorina citri
CAGATATCAGCCAAAACCGCTCGAACTTGGCACAGAGATTCGATAAATTATGTAGATCAAACATACCCTGGGGCCCTGTTTCCAGAGGGTACGGTTCGGCCGTTATTCCGGACCAAAGTTCCGCTATTTAGGGCTATTCAGGGAAAAAGCTCAAAAGGAAATAGCGCTTCTCACGACTTTACTTTTAGCCACAGGTCACTCAAAATTTTCAGACAGCTTCCCTAATTAATGATCATCAAAACGTTCGTTCTCGGAACGGCTTCCTTCTCTCTTCGCTTTCGGTCATCTGTCATCTAGTCAACAACCTCCATCATTAGAAAATGTTCGAGTATGGATGTCAACTAGTACCTAACACCTACACACATGAAGTAATATCCAACATACTTCCTTCAGATAATATATGGAACAAATACCTGTACAGTAGAACTTCGATTATTTCAACTAATTGGGAAATGATCAC
>NW_007431842.1:0-460 GCF_000475195.1 Diaphorina citri
TTTAAGGTGATACAACTATATCCAGTTATTTTTGCGCCTAACAATACTGACTTGGAAATTTTTTTTTTCAGTGTAGGTTTAAAGAGGTTTGATTGAGGGAACTGTGACTGATGCTCCGGGCTTATCGTCCCGAAAACGAACCGAGAAGGAGGACAGGATAGGAGAAAGCCAGCCGTTCCGAGAACGAACCATGTCTGTTCAGGATAAAATCCGACCCGGGTGGGAATCGAACCCGAGATAAGCATAAAGTGCTAGCAAGGCAGACTAACAGGGCTGGCAGTTAAAAGTGACGAGACGTAAAAACCTCTGAATCTAAACAAACACAACCAATCTCTATAGCTAAACCAGCCTTTGAATCAAGAATGAAGATCTTTAAATTTATTTAAATTAAATTAAATGAATAAATACCTAAGGCATGCTTATTGCAAAAGTAAGTGTAGGTAAGCTTATTGCAAATTAT
>NW_007431843.1:0-460 GCF_000475195.1 Diaphorina citri
TATCACTCACCTTTATATTCATGGAACTTGATGGTCCGAGGTTATCACTCACCTTTATATTCATGGAACTTGATGGTCTGAGGTTATCAATCACCTTTATATTCATGGAAATTGATGGTCCGAGGTTATCAATCACCTTTATATTCATGGAAATTGATGGTCCGAGGTTATCACTCACCTTTATATTCATGGAACTTGATGGTACGAGTTTATCACTCACCTTTATATTCATGGAACTTGATGGTTCGAGGTTATCACTCACCTTTATATTCATGGAACTTGATGGTCCGAGGTTATCACTCACCTTTATATTCATGGAACTTGATGGTCCGAGGTTATAACTCACCTTTATATCCATGGAACTTGATGGTACGAGGTTAAAACTCACCTTTATATTCATGGAACTTGATGGTCCGAGGTTATCACTCACCTTTATATTCATGGAACTTGATGGTCCGAG
>NW_007431844.1:0-460 GCF_000475195.1 Diaphorina citri
TCATCTTCCATTCTTACACCCGTTTTGACTGTCGCTTGCTGGTACTTGTTAGAGGGTTTCTGTTCTAGAGTAAGTTTACACAAAGCTCAAGTAGGTAGCTGAAAACAATTGCACACAAACATACATAAGTTCAATATGAACAAGTCTTTATTTAAAATTGACCACTTTCTTTGATAGCATTGCTAGGCGCTATGTCTTGTCAATCTAAGGCAGTCATTCTCAACACAAAGTAAGGCAGGATCGTCATGACAGCTGTAGTTGTTAAAAACCATGTGCCTGTCTTCGCAACTTCCACCACCTGTCCCACAGTATCCTTCCAGGTTTTCTTCTTGGACATGGCCAACACCGAGTCATCTTGGGCAACACCCTCTTGGGCAACACTAACATGGGCAACACCATCTTGACAAGATGAACTCTCATCCAACCAGGAACTACTCATTGCAGAAGGCAAAACCGAAAG
>NW_007431845.1:0-460 GCF_000475195.1 Diaphorina citri
TTTCTCGGGACAGCGGGACCAGAGGCTCCAAAGCGGGACTGTCCCGCCGAAAGCGGGACGTATGGTCAGCCTATTTATTGTACAATGTATCTACATATTGGAAAATATCACAAAAAACGTCAGCCGGTTTCAGTGGTGGATGCTCTTGGTTTCAAAGTATTTTGGTCTCTTGGTTTCTGATCTCAGGGCCTTGATCTCAAGTATTTGGGAAAAGAACTTGGCCTGGCGCTGTGCCCTGCACTCAGGGTGAAATTACTTATTCCGACAAGCCAGGCTTGATACCAGCTCTACACACCATCAACCATGCAAGGATAGAAGTATGTAGCGCTTTATTTTTGTTAAATTTTTGGGTCTTGGGCTATATTTTTGTTCGTCCGTAGTCACCCTAACCTCACTGAATCTTCTGCTCCTGCGCTATATTTACAGATAAGAAAGAAGTTTGTGGAACCTCAGCATTTAC
>NW_007431846.1:0-460 GCF_000475195.1 Diaphorina citri
AAATGTCCGATGTGAAAATTCATCGACCCCTAAGGTTTTCCTGCTTGACCTATGAGAATGAGAAAGCTGTAAGTCTAGACGTTAGAGCGACCAGCGTTTAGGGAAAAACAAGATAATTGAATTTGTTCTTAATTAACTTAAAACTAATGCTTAATTTCGGCCCTCTCTGCTGATTAAAAGTTAGAACCGACATTCAAGTATTGAAGCAGAAAGAGGTACCTACACTAGCGTACTAAAAATTCGGAGCTTATTCATTTTGGAACTTGTCAAAATCAACAATTTTTCTAGCTTGGAGGATAGTGTGTCTGTTAGTGCTAAGTTGTGTTTTCGATTCCCGTCTACGGCGGATTTTATCATGAACAGATAATACAAGAGATAGGATATACCTTGTTTATCCTGCCAGCATGAGACCTAAAAGTCCCTTTACTCTCGCAATCTAAGCATGTTTGTTCGTTTTTCG
>NW_007431847.1:0-460 GCF_000475195.1 Diaphorina citri
TTTCCAATTTGCTATTATGTTACAGAATGCCACGCCCTCTATCGTCCACTTCAGCCCGACCATCAATTCCAGTGTTGCCATCGATTCCAGTGTTGCCAATATGATCCGTCCTTCGGTGAACCTCTGAAAGGTAAGTTGAAGACAAAGACAGACGCCAAAGACAAAAAGGAAGAAAACAAAGTCCAACAAAACTGATAAATGTACAATACAAAACCATAGACTCCATAGAGATATTTGATTTTAAAGTAACCAGCTTGAACGGCCTTATCATAAAAGAGTTATTAAAACGCCAAACTATACAAAACCATGATGGAGTCCAGAGATATGCGATTTCAAAACAACCAGCTTAAAAAAAAAACCACATGTTAAACGCCAAACCATGTAAAAATCAATCACCATTATCATTAAAGTTATAAATATTGTTTAAAAGTAACTAAAAAACATGTAACATGTACAAAAC
>NW_007431848.1:0-460 GCF_000475195.1 Diaphorina citri
GTAATACTCTGGGGAATCTATGAGAGATAGATTGAAATTGAACTTGGAATATCTATCTTTATTTCTATATTCTTCTCTACAGACTCTTAGCTAGTTCTCTTCATATAGGTATTATCGTATTTCATTTTACCCTCTCTAGTTCTCTCTGATATAGAAATTTTCAGTCTCATCCGAGTCACCCGGCCAGTTTTAACAAGAGTTATTCCATTCCGATACAGGTAACTCTTATAATAACTTTGATAAATATGTTGCAACGCCTATTCTTTACTATGCTGTGAATTCCAGTGTCTACATGGCGTAGGTAGGTATTACTTAGGTATTTTAATATTCCATTAAAATACAGTATCAGTCACTTCATTGATGTCAATGTACTTAATTATGTAACCCTAGTAAATTTTCCCATTAACTTGTGGAGCTATAGCCAATTTCCTTTAATAGTATAATTATACTTACTAATTGA
>NW_007431849.1:0-460 GCF_000475195.1 Diaphorina citri
GTTATTCTAATTGGACATAATTAATTCAATATATTGTATGTTTTTTTTTTTTTTTTCTTTTTAAAGAATTTTTTATTTAATTTATTCTAAAAGGGGAACCTGGGGGGCATAAGTTATTGTTATCATTATCAATCTATTCTATTATTAGTATTATTATTTGAAGGGGCACGTAAAGTTTTAATTCATTAGAAAAGGGTACATACGTTTTTAGTTTATTTCAAAGAGGGGTAAAACGCTACGGTGTGATAACTGATAATAGACTAGTCATAGCGGAAGGAACCAACCCACTCACTGGAACCAACAGACAGATCACTCCCTATCTATACGATCAGTGGATTATACGGATTATACCTACTACTGTACTGAGTACTATTACAGTATTACCTACAACACCTACTCTGCCGCACTAAGCGAAAACGCCGTATGTCAAAAAAAAAAAAAATAAAATAAATAAAAAAAA
>NW_007431850.1:0-460 GCF_000475195.1 Diaphorina citri
TACAGTTCCCTCTATCAAACTTCTTCAAAAAAGTAAAGTTTTACTCTCATTCTTAAATTGAAATATCTTCTCTTTCAACTTTGAGATCTTCATCTAACTCTGCTCTAGCTGCCACGGAAACAAAATCAGTCTGAGACTGCGAAGACGCTCCAGGTAAGTAACATATCTATTATCCAGATTTTTTTTTCCTTTTTTTTTACGGCTCTAAAATTTTTCTCATTAAAATTCCTGTTTTAATGGGCGCCAATTTGGTCTGACGAGCAAATAAGCAGAGCTAGGTGCTCGAGCTTAGATTATTGTTTGTGTAATGTTTAAGTGCTCATCTTTTATTCTTTGCTATAGTACCTACTTCTAATGCAATAATTACACTTAATTGTGGACGGTATAAAATTTTAGATGGCTTGTAATTACCTTAGGTCTTCATCTTTGTTAACACTGCAATCTTTGGGGCCTCCGGAAA
>NW_007431851.1:0-460 GCF_000475195.1 Diaphorina citri
AACTGAAGAATGGCCAAACACCCAAACTAGAAGACTTGATTGCAGATGTTGCAGTAAAATCTAGAAGTGAGTACCTGTTGGTTAGTTTAACCTACTTCTGTACCATGGTGGTCAACACATTTGACTGGTAGACAGGAGGGCATGGGTTTAATCCCATCTTGGGTTGGATTTTTTTGTCAAAACTATTTGAGAGTTTGAAAACAGCCTCCTTTGCCCAAGAGCAAATTTTTCAAGATGTATGTACAATGTACAAATGTACATACCTAGAACATTATTTGATCTAGGCTTTTTAAAGATGTGAATGTGTGTTGGTTCATAGCTCTTATTTTTTAATCATCCTAGTTATTTTAATAATATTTTCATTTTATTTAATCTTTGTTTATGTTTCATTTCAACAGCCATGGTACCTGCTGCAGTCAAGAAAGAACTTCTAATGGAAATGAAGAAGCACCTACTACAG
>NW_007431852.1:0-460 GCF_000475195.1 Diaphorina citri
GTTTAAATATTTTTTAGGTACCAATTTAAGTTTAAATATTTAAACTGATACGAATAAACTGAAAGATGTGCAGTTTTCGAAAAAACTTCCCTCTATCTTCTTTATCACTTTACTTCTTTTATTTTACATCCCTCATAGTCCCAAGAAGCGAAGAGAGAAGGAAGATAAAAAACTAGACAGCCAGCCGTTCCAAGAACTTTTTTTTTTTCAAAATCCGCCCCGAGCGGGAATCGAACTCACAAAATCGGGGTTGAAAGGCAAAAGCGCTGCCTCCTGCTTTCAACCGTTCACAAAATGTTAACAATATTATAATTTCATTTCCAGAAAGAGGAAACATCTGGAAAGAAAGGACGGATTGATAAGAAAATAATAGGTATTATGGATTTAAAAAAATCAAGGGCTTTATTTTATTCATGGAAAATGATAAGTTAGTTAATTCTAAAAAGCCCTTAGTGACACA
>NW_007431853.1:0-460 GCF_000475195.1 Diaphorina citri
GGTCTGAGCGTGAACGGCAGGCATATTCGTAAGCCAGGCAAAAGTCCAGAAGATAAGACTGGAGTCACTCAACAGTCATTTTACCTCCTGCAGTTTGCAGTCAAGTACTCCTTAGCTTCCATCTCTCTGGAGAATATATTGCACCATGCTGTTGCTAGATTACTTGCCATTTCTTAAGGTACATCTTTATGTGTCTGGACTTGTGTCTTAGACACACAGGATTAGACTCTCGCTAGTCTCGCTGCTATTTGCTAACCTTTCAGCATTTCAGCGTCAATTTGTTTCACTTTAAAGGCTTTTAGCTGAAGTCCCTTTAGGGATGAACTATTTTTCAAAGCTTTTAAGAAATGACTTTTCTTCGAATGCCTTTCTAAATTCTCACTTTATTTTAAACTGTTTGTGGAGTGAAAATGGCACTGACCAAATTTAACTTGAGGTTGAACATCTTGATGAATGTCTC
>NW_007431854.1:0-460 GCF_000475195.1 Diaphorina citri
AACACCTAAAGGAAACTACTTAGTGTGTGGCGTATAATATGTATGTAGGTATCTCTAGTAGCGCGGTCAAATTTTCTTGACTTGACGGGGCGGAGCGCTGCCGCACTCCTTAAATTTGTCACGAGATTCCGGGATAGGATCTTCGCAGAGGTCCTGTTCCTGAGCGACTTCTATAGTTCCCTGAACCACTAGTTATTTCGCCTTAGCTTTCGTACTTAATGAATTATGCATAAGGAAGCTCTCGAATGTCGTTTCGTATTCAAAGGTCGTTGACCTTTGATAAAGTCATTTCCCAGGACTATTGATTTCTAGGTCATAGCAGCGTCTTGAATAGTCGGAATAATCATTGTAGTAGCTATGTATACAGTGCACACCTTTAGGACTTTAGATAGGAGAGTGGGATTCGGATGGGTAAGACTTGCACGTTGATTTCATTCAAGAAAAATGTGTGCGTTCAGTA
>NW_007431856.1:0-460 GCF_000475195.1 Diaphorina citri
GTTTCCTAAATCGTGGATTGCAAGAGATCGCTTTCCAAGATGTTTTACCAAATGATGTTCTCTGGGGTATCATTCCTTAATAGATACCTGTCTCGTTTGGCTTTATTTTTATAAGTAAAAATGGCAAAGTGCTCATGATGCTCGAGCAATCACCCCTTTGGATGGCCAGAGAAATTTTCTACCACAAGTACTGACGCTATTTAGAGGTCATTTCACGGAGATCTGATTCTTCCACCTTTCAAATTTAATCACCAACAAAGTTTGAGAAGTTCTGACTCCATCGTATTGTTTACATAATTCTTGTTTGTTTTTCAATGTTTTCTCTTTCCACATTTTTTTTTCCTCTCTTTGGAATGGTTTGCATTGTTGATGGCTATCTCCGTCACTCTCTCATTAATTTGAATGTTATCAATCTTCAATCTTATATCTTGTGTGTGTGCCCCATTTAAATCCTTATTGT
>NW_007431857.1:0-460 GCF_000475195.1 Diaphorina citri
TTACCTACTTTGCCTATAAATCGTTTCGCTGTGATTTCACTCTAATTGTGTTATCCCGCTATTCTTGCAATCATAATGTGTGTTTCGTTCCGGCTCTGATTTCTGCTGGAGATTCACTCTTCCAAATCGATTTCTATACTGAATCACACTCCTGAATCAACTGTCTGTGATTATGCTCAAATCAGCGACCTCTTCATTGTGAGCCGGTTACTCTCAACTATCTACACTTCAGAGCAAAAACAAATCTTTTTTTTTTCTTGAAATCTTTAAAAAAAAAGAGAAAAAAAAATCTTGTTAAAAAGTTAGAACTTTCAAGGGTGTACACAACACTTGGTAAAACAAATTAAAATCAACACTCTCACACTATAGGGACTGCAATCTTGCACCATGCCAGCCTAGTTAGCTTAGTTGGTAGTGCGTCTGCCTTGTAAGCGCTAGGCCGCGGGTTCGATTCCCGCCC
>NW_007431858.1:0-460 GCF_000475195.1 Diaphorina citri
AATTTGAACAGAACTTTTACTTAAAACCTATAGTCAATAGCTGTCCAATTGTTTGAGCAAAATTAAGGTTCTCAATCAGCTTAAAGTGTACGAGTACCTTTGATTTAGTGCTGTCAAACTGTGTTGGCTTGGCGGAGCGCTGCCGCGCTCCTTAATTGGTGTTATTTTTCTCGAGAAAAGTCTATTGACCATCAATTATTTAATTTGGATTCCAGGTGTCATCTGTCCCAATGAGGTGGCTATACAGAAAGAAGTGGCATTGGTGGATTCATATCGAATAACTTTTTCAACATATACCTACCTACTAAGGAAATTTGCCGATTACCTAACTTTTAGGTTCTCGTTTTTAAGGTCTGACTTGGTCCACTTTATTTATATTCATTGATGAGCGACGGATGAAAAAATAGAAATTCTCTTTTAACAACACACAGGTTTTGAAACAAACTGAACACTGAACGTG
>NW_007431859.1:0-460 GCF_000475195.1 Diaphorina citri
TTTTTCTCCTCTGCTTTCTTCTTCTTTTTCTCCTCCTCCTCCTCCTTTTTCTCCTCTGCTTTCTTCTTCTTTTTCTCCCCCTCCTTTTTCTCCTCTGCTTTCTTCTTCTTTTTCTCCTCCTCCTCCTCCTTTTTCTCCTCTGCTTTCTTCTTCTTTTTCTCCTCCTCCTCCTCCTTTTTCTCCTCTGCTTTCTTCTTCTTTTTCTCCTCCTCCTCCTTTTCCTCCTCTGCTTTCTTCTTCTTTTTCTCCTCCTCCTCCCTTTCCTCCTCTGCTTTCTTCTTTTTCTCCTCCTCCTCCTTTTTCTCCTCTGATTTCTTCTTCTTCTTCTTCTCCGCCTCCTTCTCCTCCTTCTTTTTCGTCTCCTTCAGTACATAAACAGACAGAATGAACAGTCCTTGAGTTAAAACTTTCAAAGTCACATATTTCCTTCAATTATGTATTTACCTATAATAAATAGGTA
>NW_007431860.1:0-460 GCF_000475195.1 Diaphorina citri
TAACGTAAACACCTGATGTCACAGCCACTTTCCGCCGTTCTCTTCAAATACCGGGAGAGCCCTTTCTCTCTACAAGACGAAAAATAAATCAGACTCCCTTGGCTTTTGTTGACAGTCCAATCGCATGGACCTCAAATCTGAGTCGGACGGACTAAAATCATACAAAGTTTTTTGACCCAAAAATCAAATAAACAAATTTTGGTCCGCCAGCCTAGTTAGCTTGGTGGGTAGCGCGTCTGCCTTGTAAGCGCTAGGTTGCGGTTTCGATTCTCGCAGGGGGGCGGGTTTTATCCCAAACAGGTGATTTTCATTCGCGGACTTAAGCAGATTTACAATCACTTTGAAGTTTAATGAAACCGAAGTATCCCCTCTGCTAAAATTTCTAGAACAAAATTCTAGCTTTAGTCAAACCAAAAAAAATTCTCACTGCTCAAATTTCTAGAATTCTAGATCTTGAAAA
>NW_007431861.1:0-460 GCF_000475195.1 Diaphorina citri
AAGGCGGATCTGAGGGTGTGGATTGTTACTTTCCTTATCTCAATACTCTAGATTTTTTTAATCCTAATGCCTAAGTAGGTACTTAGGTACCTATCACCAAGTTATCCCATTTTCAACTCATCTTCAGAATGGCTTACCTTATTTTATAATTGACTAGGGTTCTTTGTGTTCAATTATAAAATAAGGTAAGCCATTATCCAATTTGGGTGTCTAATATGAATCTAATTAATAATAATTCATCTTCAGAACCCTTGGATCCATCCGCCTTTACCTAACCCAATTAACTTTAATGCGCGCCACCCACTCTCAGACTGTCTGACAATGTTGAGACTCTGACAATGTTGAGACTCTGATAATGTTGAGACTCTGACAATGTTGAGACTCTGACAATGTTGAGACTCTGACAATGTTGAGACTCTGATAATGTTGAGACTCTGACAATGTTGAGACTCTGACAATG
>NW_007431862.1:0-460 GCF_000475195.1 Diaphorina citri
GGGGGGGCTGTTTAGATGAAGTTCAAGTCATTGGTCTTCAGTGTCTGTGAGAAACTTCGAAATTTGCACACCTAGTCAACATGAAATATTAGGAACTGAAAAAACTCAAATTTGGTGATCCTTCAGTAGCAAAACATGTTTTGCTATTTAAGTTGTTGGCTTTTTGTCTAGCGGTTCTTCAGACAGCGAACCTGTTGTTGATCATCAGCATCTCAAATACTATGTAGCTGGTAGCTATTAGTATTAGCTATTTCACAGTCACAGTTACCAAGTTCAAATGACCATTACATCCATCATCGGCTTTTGAACTCGACTTTTATGATTGTAAGGTAGTTAATTGTCTAAAGAACGGGCCGTAAAAGTCTCAAGTACCTCATTAAACAACAATACCCCAGTCCTGGAACTACCAGTACTAAACAGTAGAACTACTTAGGACTAGTTACAAAACAGACTAACCCAT
>NW_007431863.1:0-460 GCF_000475195.1 Diaphorina citri
AGGGCAGGATAGGAAAAAGCGAGCCGTTCCGAGAACGAACCTTATCTGTTTAGGATAAAATCCCCTCCGGGCGGGAATCGCACCCTCGACCTAGCACTTACAAGGCAGACGCGCTACCAACCAAGTTAGGCTGACTTCTTGAACTTTTATCTCGACTAATTTGCATTTACCTACTTTGTTTGTTTGTCTGCCTGTGTGTCTGTCTGTTTGCATCACGATAGCTCTTAAACGGTTTGTTCGATTTTGATCAAATTTGCCAAACATACTCCATACCTCAAGGATATAAGGTTGATGGTTCAAGTTCAAGGTACCTATGGAAAATATTGAGATGTATTTATCACTCTTGTATCAGAGAGATAGCCGCTCTTGTCCGCGCGACCGAGTCTTCTTTTTGTTCTTCTTCTTCTTTTACTACACCTTTCCCCAGTCTTATTTGGGGTCGGCGTTACCCTCCTTTATC
>NW_007431864.1:0-460 GCF_000475195.1 Diaphorina citri
AGTTTATATATTTCCCTTTTTCTCCCTCTCCTCTCCTTTTCACTACGCACATCAGCGGTTTTTCTCTCTGGGATATTCCAAGGAGGTACCTATTTCCTACACATATTTAAGTACCTATCTATGAGTAAGGCTTGAGGACCTGATGTCTGGTAATAAAAACAAAATGCATTTGAGTAACTTGTGTACATAGATATTCATAGAGATTTCTATGTAGGTCTGTCAAGTTTGTTTGAAATTATACATACTTTAAAACACGATCATGAACCTATAGGAGCAAACCCCTGCCCTATGTAATACAATTTTGCAAAAGACAGCCTTCATAAAAGAAAATGCTATGCTCTCATATGAGTGTTTCTCCCACGACTTTTTCTCATATGAAGATTGTACATTGTACAATGATGCCATGAACTCTAGAACCGATATTCAGCAATAATATTCAATACGGACCATTTCCTAGCTC
>NW_007431865.1:0-460 GCF_000475195.1 Diaphorina citri
GAAAGAGGTAGGAAAGGGGGGTAGAGAGGGGAGGAGGGAAGGATAAGCAGAGGAAGGTTGGATAATGAGGTGCCTCTCGAGAAAATGAGGATTGTCCCTATACCCCTAGAGAGGGCTAACTGGGCACCGCTCCTAAGTAGGTTTTATTTTTGAAAGAGGAAATCGTTTTCTTCATTTGCGCGATAAATTTTTTGTCTGATATATGACTGTTTTAGCTATTTTTTTTATTTTATTATTATTATTTTTTTTAATGGCTCACAAGAGATCACAAAAAAGAGATCAAAAAATTCAAACGTCGATTAACCATCTTGATTTTAGAACACTGTGCAGGTCGTGACGTACGAGTATGTACCTAAAATATCAAATTGCACGTCAAAAATCGCCAACTTTCTTGAACAAATACACATCTAATTTCCACAACCTTGAATTCCGGGGTGTAAAATAATAATGGGGACCTGAT
>NW_007431866.1:0-460 GCF_000475195.1 Diaphorina citri
GTGAAACTGGAAGCATAAAATTAAACGCAACTACTAAGGAAAAAGCGTGGATGTTAAATGGGTCCCTTGGTATCCGCACGGGGGAAAGCACAAATATAAGCTCGAATAATGTTGCCACTCAGGATGAAATAATATTTTTTGTTGCGTTTTTTAAACCCCATTTATGTCGTCCTGATATTACCCAGCAACCCTGTGTGGTACAATCCGAAGAACATTATGTGAACTTGTGCACAAGTCTCTTATCTATTGAAACATTGGCTCCAATAAAATCAGATACAGGGCTCAGGAAGACTACCTAACTTGTGCACAAGTCTCTTATCTAATTGAAACATTGGCTCCAATAAAATCAGATACAGGGCTCAGGAAGACTACCTACAGTACCTACCTACCATTCAGTGCCAAAAGAGTGACCTTGGTTCAGCAGATGTAATTTCCTAGGACACTAACGAGACATTTCCAA
>NW_007431867.1:0-460 GCF_000475195.1 Diaphorina citri
ACCTACTAGTCTCTGTCTAGGTGTAACACTGAAAGAAAACGTGTCTTTCATCCTGTATACAAGAAAATATCACATATCTATAAATATTACATTTTTATTGACTTAGATATTCGAGAGATGTATTCATATTTTTTGTGTTTTATAATCTGAATGCTCGTGTTTGCTTTGCATATCAAAAGCTGTATTTCTTCTACTGGGAAATAATTTTCACACTTTGATGAATTTCACGCAACTTTTCCTTCCCTTCTACGTTTTCCCCGAAGCGACAGAAAAGGAAAAACTTGTCTTGGAAGTAGGACGACTTTAGTCTGCCTGCTTTGTGAAATTTAAGTGTTCTTTGCTTTGTCATCTATCTTTTTATAGACTGTAGAAAAAACTTGGCGTACAAGATTTAGGTCAGAAAATTGCAGAGAAAATATTTCTAGGTGATCCAAATCATACCTCGGAGAACAAAACTACA
>NW_007431868.1:0-460 GCF_000475195.1 Diaphorina citri
AAACAAGCATAGGTACCTAAATATCTGGGTTGTCCAAAGTGTAGGACATACGTACCACCCTGTAGATACATGTTTCACTTATAGATCTTTGTCATCTAACATGGTTGGGAATTTTTGGCAACCAAAATCCCAAGTCAACATGGGTACAAGCATACTTCTGCAGACTGCTAATCAGATTGAGTGTAATTGTGTGTCTAATAGGTTTTGAAAGTTTGTGGTAAACAAGTTGGACAATGAAGTTTGTGCCAGAAATGGTATCGGTGATGAGATGTTGGTGATATGCAGTTTTGAAGAGACTTGTACATGAGGTTTGTCCTAGTTTTTTTGGACGTATTGAGGAGTTCAGAAAGTGATGAGATGTTGGTGATATGCAGTTTTGAAGAGACTTGTACATGAGGTTTGTCCTAGTTTTTTTGGACGTATTGAGTTCAGAATTTGGACAAATGATGTGAGTTTTACT
>NW_007431869.1:0-460 GCF_000475195.1 Diaphorina citri
CCTTGCACGCGGGAGACCCGGGTGCGATTCCCCGCCGGCGTCAAAAAACTTGTACATATCATGTAAATGCGACATTGAGATAAAGATAATGTGTTGCCTATGCTGTTTTCAATTAGCGGTTATACCTACCTGAAAAAAAATTACCTATAATAGTTAACAACTAGTGGAAGATAGCTCCCCTAGGAGAACCCTGCCACTTGAAAGAAAGTTATAAAAAAAACCTCGAGGTGTTAATCTAGGTATACTTGAAATGATGTTCTTTTTCCCTTTTAGTAAAAGATCCAAAAGATGAAAACAAGCAGGGTCCGTCCCTCCGGGAATTTTTTAGCCCGTAGTGATTAGAGAAAATTAGTACCTATGTACCTACCTAATTTGTTTATTGAGTTTATTATTATTCTTGATTTGATTTTTTGATTTTACTTTCATGTAGGTAATGATTTAAAATCAAGACTAGAGCCCG
>NW_007431870.1:0-460 GCF_000475195.1 Diaphorina citri
GTACCGTTATCCCATAATGGTTGATCCCGTTTTTGGGATATGCTGCTACTATAGGGAAATCCTTAAAAATTGTCCAATGTATTGAAATAATATATTGAATTGTAGGTTTTCAGGTATGCTGACTTGAAAAAAGTGGTTATTCTGCCGATTTAAGAAGCTATAAGTATTACAGATGGACAAGATTGCGGCTAAATAAGACGAATAAATTAATTTTCTATTCTTTTAATCCAGTTTAGGCCAAGCTGTACATAAATTTCGACATACACATACGGTGTGGTGGTGGTACCGAATTTGCTGTTGAATACTGATCTCAGGACAACTTCCAGTACCTATATGGTGTCGATCAATCGTGTCGACAAGGTAAGTTATAGAGTCAGAGTGCGCAGGCTCGTATAGAACCTACCCAAACTTGACAATACTAGACCTGCCCGAAGTTGACGGTACTATTCAAAGAACTCAG
>NW_007431871.1:0-460 GCF_000475195.1 Diaphorina citri
ATTATACAATATCCATTGAATAAATGAAAATTTTGCTGTAATTCTATAGGACTTGGAGGGAGAAAAAAACATTCACTGATAGAATATATTGCCATCAATACCTTCTCCGTTCTTCTGTTGACATCTTATGGAAACATTATACAATATCCATTGAATAAATGAAAATTTTGCTGTAATTCTATAGGACTTGGAGGGAGAAAAAAACATTCACTGTTAAACATCTAATGTACCTAGGTACTCATCTAGTATTATCTAAAACTAGTACACAACTTCTTATACATATTTTCTTCCAGGTATGGTTGTTGAGATGAAACCTGCAGTGGGACCAGTACTACCAGAACCACTTGTCATTCCAGAAGACATCAAGAAGCTGAAAACTCCTGTAGATGTCTACAAAGAATTAAACTATGTATTTGAGGCCATAACCCTAACCCGACATAAACTAGAAGGAAAAGTGCCT
>NW_007431872.1:0-460 GCF_000475195.1 Diaphorina citri
GATGTTCCCATCCCTGGAGACCATATACTCTCAGGAAAACACACATCGACTAGAGCGAGGTATGTAAGAGTATCTGTCTTAGCGGAAAATTTTCTAATGAAACATTTTACTTAGGTCCCAAAAAAGCCCATGTAAATTGTAAAAGTATGTAATGCGAAAGGGGTTCAGAGATACATTTTTTTAGAGGTTTGATAGAGAAAACTGTGCCAATGGATGACTTATCGTCCCGAAAGTGAAGAGAGAAAAAGAACAGAAATAGGAGAAAGCCAGCCGTTCCGAGAACGAACCTTGTCTGCTCAAGGTAAAGTTAGGCCCGGGTGGGAATCGAACCAGCTTCTTTTACTTTAAAGAAACCTCTGTGTTATTATTGACCTATTTTTGCTAAAGTAAATGCAGTTTCTTTGTGTTATTATGTCACAACTTTGGTGCTCACTGCAGCATTGTAGGATTTTCCCAATAT
>NW_007431873.1:0-460 GCF_000475195.1 Diaphorina citri
GCTTTAACAATAATGGTCTTTAAAATGCAGAAATAGAAGAGTGTCCCTCCTCTTGGCGATGGCGTGTCAAGAGAGACTAGGTTAGACACTAGGAACTTTCTGGCGTCCGAGATCAGAAAAGCACAAAGCACAGTGCATGTGACACTACACCTCCGAAGAACTTTGTTCCAAGTTCAAAAATCAAGTTGGGGAAAGAAGGTAGAAAGCAAAGTACAAGAAGCTCAGGAAATTGCTTGGATTTTTCTTTCTTGTTCAATGTTTTTGGCGCATAAAAAAGGCGAGGAAGCTATTTGTTCTCCCCCAATGAAAAATGAGTGGAAGCTGTGTCAAATCCATTACTTTACTTAGTATAGGATAAGGAAAGTAAAAAGGCATTGGTATATATAGGTCTTTATTAACAGGACTAGGTATACTATTGAACATCACACAAGTAGATAGATCCTTTATCTTGAGTTGATAT
>NW_007431874.1:0-460 GCF_000475195.1 Diaphorina citri
TCAGGAAACCCAGGGTGTATGTGTGGTCACATTTGGTCCCAGCAGAATATTTCCCTCATTCTACACCAGGCAGAGTGCGTATGAAGCTCCCTATAATGTTGATAATGTAGAGGATGCTGCTAGACTAGTGAAGAGTCTACAAGATCTCAATGTACAGTCAGGAATCCTGCTAGGCGTACCTATACCGGAGGCGTGCGAAGTTATTAATGGTAGGAATTCACTTATAAACAAGCTGGGTCCGTCCCTCCGGGATTTTTTGTGCATCAGTCACGCTTCGCGCCCCCGGGGCTTCGCGGGGTTGAGCATAGGGTCGCGCTGCGCGCTCCCGGGGCTTCGCGGCTTTGAGCATAGATATTAGATATTAGTGCTTTATTTAGATTTATTTAGATTTTAGATTTATTTTATTTTTATTGTACATAAATACACAGAATAGGTACATGGTACAAAGTCAGTTACAAAA
>NW_007431875.1:0-460 GCF_000475195.1 Diaphorina citri
GCTTTAAATTTTCAATAGCTCGGCGCAAGGTTTGAGGTGAATGGTACTTTGAACTTGAAAATTAGGATAGATCTTTGGACAAATGTGAGCGCCATCTGTTGATGACATTTTTCCCTAAAATCAACATTGGGGAAAAATCGGATTAGGTATAGTGGAATAGCAAGGCACTATCAAAATGACAAGTTTTTGGTCAAATTTTAGATAAATAACAGAATAACTTTTAGCTTTATTAATAGAAATAAATAAATACCTACCTAACCTACTGAAAATACAAGGAAATGTTCGTCTGTGGAAATCTACGAAATAAATAAATTGATAAAGGAACTTATTGTATTTTATTGCCAATACTTTGTTAAGAACCGAAATGTATGGTCCTCTTTTCTAGATTTCAGAGACACCAAACAGTTCTTCACAATTAAGTATTCAATATTCAGTCCTAAGACTTTAAGGCCCAGAACCA
>NW_007431876.1:0-460 GCF_000475195.1 Diaphorina citri
GATGTTTCGATCGAGACGTATTATAGGAATTTAGGAATTAGGAGGGACAGGGGGTACCAAAAATCGTGAACCCAACACTACACATCCACCAATGAAATTCCGATGTGTATTGCATATTGCATAATCAGTTGGTTATCAGGCTTACATACAAATTGTGATCCTTAGTGGATGTGCTTGTTTTACCAAAGTAAAAAAAATAAAAGTAGGTAGGTAGGTAGGTACCTACTTCTTTTACTTTACCAATATAGGGTATGACATTTACGCTAATGTATAGTGTGCGTATCTGAGTATGACCTCAAATTGTTGACGCTCCCAAGACTCCCAAACCTACAGGGTGTTTAAAAAAAAGATATCACCCCTGAAAAATCAAGAAGCGTTTAGATTTCAGAAAAATCCTGAAACACGTACCTATTTCTTTATTTTTAGGGGATCATGAGTTTTGGGCACTATAAGGGGCGGC
>NW_007431877.1:0-460 GCF_000475195.1 Diaphorina citri
GGTCCGGGATGAGGATATTTCATTGGCCGTTTTCAGCACCTGGTAAATACTGTCCACTTCGGACGGCGGGGTTTCGGCTTTCTTGCCACCAAACGGCGACAGCACTGGTGGAATGACAACCAGGGATACTTTAGATTATAAGTAGGTACAAGTGTAGTGTTTTATTTAGGAGGTCGAGATTGGGCCAATATTATAAAAGTTTGCACATTTGTTGTAATGAAATGAGGATACCTCAAATATTATTATTATTAATGCCTCAAAGCATTAACAACTTTGATTTTCAGTTGAAAGTATTTTCATTGTGTTGAAAAAACATTATGTTCCAATAATGTTTAATCATGGGTGAACTCGATTTTTGTAGATAAACTTCTTGAAGATTATCTTTTTTCTTTTTAGTCCGTCCTTCCTTTATTATTACAATAGTAATAAAAAGGTATAAGGGACGGACTATTGTATTCGC
>NW_007431878.1:0-460 GCF_000475195.1 Diaphorina citri
TACGGCTTCTTATAATTTTTCATTTGAGGATTAAAAAGGCCCGGGTTCTCTCTCTCCTTGAGAGGAGAAATGCTATTATACTTATCTAGCCGCCAGTGGGGCTCAAATATTTATTTCCCCAAGTCCTTCTCTTTCAGCACTCTGCTTTTAATCTTTGCCTTTATGATCGTACCTTTTCTATACTTACCCCCTCCATTGTTCTATTATACTTCTCCCCATCAGGTTAGGGAGAAAGATGGGTAAATATGTAGATACATAGGTGTATTAGGGAGGTAGTAATATTGGTGGATATTAGGCAGGTATAGGATACATAGGTAGGTAAGTAGATATTATGTATAATAGGGAGGGAGGTAGGTAGATATTATGTATATGTATATACTCGTAATAGGGAGGGAGGTAAGTAGATATAATGTAAAATAGGGAGGGAGATAGGTAGATATAATGTATAATAGGGAGGGAG
>NW_007431879.1:0-460 GCF_000475195.1 Diaphorina citri
TATACCTTGTTTATCCTGCTGGGATAGGACTGAAAAGTCCCTTTTCCCCCGCAGTCTAACCAAGGTCTTATATATTTGGTACATTATGGGGGGTACTTAACAAAATAAACACCCTGATTAATTTAAAAAAAAAAAAAAAGATTTAGTACAAACATTGTAACCTTTTGATAATTTGTATAGGTATCTTTCTGATGTTTCCTCTGACAAAGAATATTTAAAGGACAAATTTTAATAGGATAAAGTAAGACAAACATCATTGGACAATTTTTTTTTCTTATAAATTTACTCACTTAACATTTTCGTCAAAAATAAAATGACCTAACTCTCTCGTTCTTCCTCTCTCCTACCCCTCCCAATCAATTAATTATGGAGGCAAACGGCTTTTTATTTCTTTACACTGTACGAAAACTCAAAATATCATTGACATGTCTCCCTCCCTTTCCTCCCTCCCCCTCTGTCC
>NW_007431880.1:0-460 GCF_000475195.1 Diaphorina citri
ACTGTCTTTCCCTCTCTCCCTTAAGCTCTCTCTATCTCTCCCTTAAACTCTCTTTCCTCTCTGCCCTAAAACTCTGTCCTCCTCTTTCTCCCTTACTGTCTTTCCCTCTCTCCCTTAAGCTCTCTCTATCTCTCCCTTAAACTCTCTTTCCTCTCTGCCCTAAAACGCTGTATTCCTCTCTCTCCCTTACTGTCTTTCCCTCTCTCCCTTAAGCTCTCTCTATCTCTCCCTTAAACTCTCTTTCCTCTCTGCCCTAAAACGCTGTATTCCTCTCTCTCCCTTACTGTCTTTCCCTCTCTCCCTTGAGCTCTCTCTATCTCTCCCTTAAACTCTCTCTCCTCTCTGCCCTAAAACTCTGTCTTCCTCTCTCTCCCTTACTGTTTTTCCCTCTCTCCCTTAAGCTCTCTCTATCTCTCCCTTAAACTCTCTTTCCTCTCTGCCCTAAAACGCTGTATTTCTC
>NW_007431881.1:0-460 GCF_000475195.1 Diaphorina citri
CGCCAAGTCGAGAAGTAAAAGCGAAGACCCCGAGCAAGTCAAACTGAAAGCGAAAGCTAAAGAGGTAAGTAGATAAATTTTTGCTTACTTTAAACCCCAATACATTGTCGGGTAATTAAAGCGGGAAACGTTATTTTCCTTACGCGTTTCGCTCTGGAGTGTGTGTCTTTCGATGTACAAAAAGTAAAAATGTATGTCAGAAATACCATGGTTTCAGCTTTAAAATAAGGTATGTTGGAGTTTATGCGGGGTACATCTGACCCATACTTCGAGTGTCAGTTATAGTTATGGACACATTGGTAAGGAAAATCAGTTGGAAATTATCCTTTAAACCGGTTTGGTCTACTGTAGAGAATTGCATTTTGGCGCTCAGTTCATTTAAGATTTGATTTCATCATTTCCACCACTCCTGAATTCTTAAGGTGAAGGTAGGATTTCAATTATTTACACCACAGTTGTG
>NW_007431882.1:0-460 GCF_000475195.1 Diaphorina citri
ATCCTGAGATATGATCAATTTTTGATCGCTAAAATCTCCATAAGAAATACGCAGAGTGCAGAGACTGCGGGAGAGAAATGTTCCGCTGTCGACCAACATTTTGAGTTTCGTTTATGTTTTTAGTTTGATAACTATGCAGCCAATAGGGAGCACGCAGCGCGACCGTATTTTTTATTATTTTCTACAAGTTCGGCCATGCCTTTTCTACAAGTTTGGCCATGCCTCGGGATGAACTAGCCGGGATTCCGGAGCGAAGCGACGGAATTCAGCTAGTTCTCAGAACATTATCTTCTGTTGCAGGCATTGGAATCAGCTCGACTCCCTTCAGTCCCGCTGCCTCAATCATCTCCTTCTCAAAACCATCTCGGACGATCTCTCCGGGCGTCGTATTCACACTCAATTCTCCACTCACACTCAAACCGGCCGTATCTTCACCGTCAAGCCCAACCTCCAAACCACA
>NW_007431883.1:0-460 GCF_000475195.1 Diaphorina citri
GAAAGAATGTGCTTTCAACAACAAAAAGGGGCATAAACTATTGACAAAAATAAAAGGTCAAAAGCCTATGCAAAAAAAATGGAAACAGAATGAAAAAACCGGATATCACATGCGATAAGACCAAGATTCTACAAAGGAATATTGCAGAACTATTGAATCAACCAGAGTCCAGTGATATCTGCCTTGTAGTTAACAATGCAAGGTACTATGCTTGCAGTTATCTTGGCATCATCTATGGTGCATGTATATGATTTAACAGAATTTCACGAGGATATCAAGTGCTATTTGTCAAAAAACTCAAAAACACCCGCATAAAGATAAATTCATCAGTTATTCCATTAAATACTGCATACACCTTTGATATAAAACATCTTTATAGAGTAAACGATCCCCTAAAAATAAAAGGAAAACTAAAAACTGACGCTTCAAAATAATAAATGGGAACTACTTGATGTAGTAA
>NW_007431884.1:0-460 GCF_000475195.1 Diaphorina citri
TGACCCCGCCGGGAATCGAACCCGGGTCTCCCGCGTGCAAGGCGAGCGCAGTGACCACTACGCCATGGGAGCTGATTTGAACCACTAGTTACTCTATCCACTCACCCTCCGCCCGTAGCAGATGCCGAAACCCCCTTGTAGTGGGCGTTAGAATAGCGTGCAGTTCTGTATGTCCTCCTATGCCAGCAGCACGAAAGAGACAAGTAAAACTATTGGAAACCAGGTAGAAATAGGGGCACTGTTTAGCTCGAAGCAACTGAAATAAAAAAATGTGACATCAGTGAAGAAAAATAAGAATAATATCTTGTGTGTACTGTTTTGTACAAGGGACCTGTGCCCTATAACACCAGAGTATGGAAAAGTATTTACAATTCCATATTTTGATATGATTCGTCCAAATTCAAAATTCTGCTTTCCCATTGGCTATTACACTTGTAAGATACTTTTCCATACTTTGGTG
>NW_007431885.1:0-460 GCF_000475195.1 Diaphorina citri
GAGTACCAAAAATGGTTGGATAGTGAGAAAACAAGTCTCTGATGTAATAATTATGGGAAATATATTACTTTCCTTATTCTAAGATAAGAAAAGTAAAAATTTTAGTCGAAAACATTACTTTCTCTATATTATATTATAGGATAGGGAAAGTAAAAAAGAACACTTATACAGGGTGTTCTTCAACTTGGAAACTGCCAAACTGCACGATAGGAAAATGACCTGTAAAATCAGTTTTTGGTCCCCTTGAGGGAATAGAAAAGAGGAAAAGGAGGAGAGGGATGGACGGAAGGGATGGAGAAGAGAGGATAGTGGAGGGGGAAATTAAAAGAGGTAATCCAAAATTAAATCCGGATGAAGGCAAAGTGAAAGATGAGGAAAGAGAAAGTCCGGATATACTTTTTAGCAGGGCCGAATTTAGGGAGTGGGGCTCGGGCCCCACCCCTCGAGCTTCATTTTCTCT
>NW_007431886.1:0-460 GCF_000475195.1 Diaphorina citri
CATGTACACCGATTGATTTCTCGTGAAAAGTTATATAGGAAAGACTCCTTGGTCATCTTAAATACTCTAATGGAAACAAAAATATTTGGAGATATCACAGAGAGGAGAGAGGGAGCAGAGAGACCTTCCAGTCTGAAAGCAGAAGAGAGAATGAGCTCTGACAAAAATCTAGGTCTGAAGAAACCTCCCCTTGACCCCCTACTACCAAAAACCATGTAGGGGGTCAGGGGAAATGTAGGGGGTTGAGGGGAGGATTCTCCTACATTTTGGCCATAGGTTTGAAGTTTGGACTTAATTTACTCATTGGAGGATTCTCCTACATTTTGACCATTGGTTTGAAGTTTGGAATTAATTTACTCATTTCCCCTTCATTTTCCTAAGCGGAAGGTCTTCATCGATTCTTCTGTGATAAGTCACCTATTCGCGGTTTGCTCGTGGTATTCGCGGTTGGCTCGCGGTA
>NW_007431887.1:0-460 GCF_000475195.1 Diaphorina citri
GAACTTCCAATCATCTCATCTCATTTCTCAATAAAATTCCAATCAAATGATTTTTTTCTGCCGCTGCTTCTTCTTCTTCTTCATTTTTATTTATTTTTTTTTTCTTCTTCATCTTTGTTTTGTACAATGTTTCGTAAGATTGGATCATGTATTCAATGTTCGTTCAGGTGCAATTACACTAAAGCAGTGTCCACACCGCTGTTGACGCTGTCGATCAACGTTGACTGAAGCCGCACACTGCCTCGGCAACATAGATTCACCTCGTCGATCGAATGACCCAGCTAATGCTCAAAATCAAAACCATCGCAATATTCTCAATCGACGCGAAGCGACATTCAACATGAGGTAATTGAGGAGCTGGGTGCAAAAAGGGCAATAAATAAAAATCATCAAACTGAGATATTTAACTTTAAAGTTTTCAATTTTTCATCTAAATCCTTGAAAAGTATGTTTACAAAAA
>NW_007431888.1:0-460 GCF_000475195.1 Diaphorina citri
TCCATGGACCATCCTTAAAACCATAAGTGCCCCCTGGGTGGTTCAAAATGAGTAACTTATAAGCATGATGCGTCCCAACGTAAAACTTAATTAAAGGTTTAGTAAAAATGGTAGATTCGTATAAGCTTAACCCATCTTTTTGGGGCTGTTCCCCGTAACACCTAAGCCTCAGGGTGGGCTTTTTGAGTATGAAGTTTTCCCTCTTCCTCGGAGAAGGAGAAAATCAGATAGTAGAAAAAAAAGACACCACTATACTCACCTAAATTTTTCACCGTGAATCCCTTCTCTTTCTTCTCTCGAGCGCGCCGATTTTCATCACAATAGTCCAAACACAACTGCTCGAATCGACCTGAAATCAAAAGGAAATTTATGTAAAAATGTAAATGTAATGTAAATGTAAATGCAATTTCTTTGTGTTATTATGTCACAACTTTGGTGCTCACTGCAGCATTGTAGGATT
>NW_007431889.1:0-460 GCF_000475195.1 Diaphorina citri
AAGAATCAATCAACTTCCTGGAATTTTTATATCTTAAATCTTCTCCTTAAAATGGACTAAAGATATAAGAAAGATTTAGTTAGACATAAGAAAGATAAGAAACTAAAGATATACTATGATTAGAAGCTATCAGCCTCTTTTGGTGCTTAAGACAACGATTTCCTTCAGACATCTTGAGATCCGACAACCGCGAAATGGAAAGCTCCAATGATTCCTATGAAATTTCTATTTAAAGAAAACCAACATTCATCAAATCATTGACCAATGTTAATATTTTGAACTAATGTTTTACAATGTTCGCAATAGGTTCAACATCCGAAATCGGATTTCCCTCATATATACCTAGTCACGGAAGTAAATTATGCCGCTTTGGGGTCACGAATCAGTGATCCCTGGATCAGCAGGCCACGGGGTCTCAACATCTGGCAAAAATATCGGTTTTTATCATGACAAAAAAAAA
>NW_007431890.1:0-460 GCF_000475195.1 Diaphorina citri
TCCTTCAGTCACGACCGTTATCCCAAAGTTCATTCAAGTTGTGTTGAAGCACACATGCACCAATCTTGAGAAAGTTATTCCAAAAGGGCCTCTTGCGTCAGAAAATCCGGGGCAGTAACTCTCAGGATTCTAACTTGAAACTTGGCCAAAGAAAATCGGCAAATTTGTCCAAAAGTTTGTTACCAAAAAACTATAGTTTTGTTCAATAAGGCATATTAGGCGTATAAGCGTTACTCGCAGAAGGGTATAACACTTTCTGGAATATGATCAGAATCACAAGAAAACTATACAGGGCAATCACATATTTTCAAAGCACCAAAAGTCCACAGATTTAGCACCAAAATGTCGGGCGGGCAACTCGGTAAATTCCCCTACACAAAAAGTGTGCCCTTCGGTAAATGCCCCTACACAAACGACTATGAAATCGTGTTTGTTATCTCTCCAACTTGTAGATCGATCC
>NW_007431891.1:0-460 GCF_000475195.1 Diaphorina citri
GACTGAATGAAAACGTATGGTGAAGCATACAAAGCATCACAATACAGAAAATGAAAAGAATCATGACCCTAGAACATATTCCCTGCTGTTTCCTGCCCCTTATTGCTCTGTCAGACAGGAAGCTGGAGCTACTTGGTGTGAAGATTCTCGACCTGATAAATACAGACGCGGAAAATGGAACAAGAGAGAATGGGAATTGAACAAAGAGGTGGGCATAAAATGGAAGAAGAGAAAAGAGATATTGGAAATTGAACAAAGAGGTGGGCATGAAATGGAACAAGAGAAAAGAGAGAATGGGAATTGAACAAAGAGTTGGGCATAAAATGGAAGAAGAGAAAAGAGAGAATGGAAATTGAACAAAGAGGTGGGCATGAAATGGAACAAGAGAAAAGAGAGAATGGGAATTGAACAAAGAGTTGGGCATAAAATGGAAGAAGAGAAAAGAGAGAATGGGAATTGA
>NW_007431892.1:0-460 GCF_000475195.1 Diaphorina citri
TTCAATCATGTTAGTTTATGCCATTGTACTGTCAACAGTGGCGGATACTAATGTGTGTTTAGGGCAGAGATGGATGCTCCAAAATAAAGGAAGATAATCTTAGTATAAAAATATTTACTACTCGTATATTTAGGGGCTCCTGTCCATACGAAGACCATAAATGCGAAATTGAACCAAGTGCCAGTTGAATGCTTGGATTATTTGGATGAATATTTCAAATTTCTGAACCAACCAAAAGTCGCCAAATTGTAAGCCATTGTCAGCGATTGAATTGACTAATATCAGTCATATTCTTCTTTAATTATTATTATTATTATTATTATTATTATTATTTTTTTTGTACAAGAATAGGTATATTCTTGTACGAAATACAAGGTGTAAGTAATTCTCCACAATATGTTGAACTTTCATCTGCCTACATTCTATTTTGCATTCGGCTGGTGATATCATGCATATTAGG
>NW_007431893.1:0-460 GCF_000475195.1 Diaphorina citri
CATCGAAATTGGAAACACCATTCTGAAGTTATGCTGACCCAAAAAAACAAACAAGCAAAAGAATGCAAAATTCCACTCTCTTACCTCTTATAAATGAGATAGTTATGTCTATCAGGTTCATGAATATCCACACCATACACTTGTTTGGTAGACGGGAACAGCTGCTCAAAGGTCACTGAACTTTCTCTGGACAGAGATTCTCCTTTACTATCACCCAGACGATACGTTTCACTTGTACTGTCGTCACTTTCATCACTTGAACTGAAACCGGATTGACAATAGAAATGGGAATTATAAAGCAGAATTTAGACGACTTGGGAGCAGAGATATAGGGAAACTCTAAATGCTGAGGTCTTATCGTCCCAAAATCGTAGAGAGGACAGGATAGGAAAACCTACCCCGCGACCTAGCGCTTACAAGCAGGCCCAGTACCTTCCAAGCTAACTAGTCCTATCAAATA
>NW_007431894.1:0-460 GCF_000475195.1 Diaphorina citri
TTCTTCTTCATATTACCTACTACTTTTGTTTTTATTTGAGGATACATAAATTTTCGGTTTACGTTCCTCATTTTCTTACAACGGACCTCCAAGTTACGTGAATGAGGGTGTAAATTCATTACTTTTCTCGAACAATCATAATAAAGGTTTTAATTATTCTTGAGAGACTTTCTCCAAATCGCTGGGGCCGAAAACACACGCGATCATGCAGTTCATAAAATTCAGGACCACAACCATTGGGTTTGAACATCGGTACGCATAATAAACAATTAAATGAAACTTATTACAACCCATTCGTCCTAGAGAGGAAAAGAAATGGCCTTCTATAGAACCTGAGGTTAATCACATAAAGTTTTCTCACAAGAGCTTGCCTGCTTGCTTTCTTCAAGAACCTCAATCACTATTACCACTCAAACAAATCTGTAGGTAAAGCTGAAAACTGTGTCTCTGTAAGAAGGCA
>NW_007431895.1:0-460 GCF_000475195.1 Diaphorina citri
TTTCCCCAAAAAAGCTAAAATATGACGTTTTAGTATGATATCATGACATTATGACGTTTGAAGGACTCTGGTAATAAGGTACTAGAGCTAGACGCCAGATCACGAGGAGAAGGTTTTGTTTGTATTTTAAAGCCAGTTTGCCAGTAACCTCCATGGAACAACAAACCAAAACAATGGTGCCATGGGTAAGTGATCAAGCCAAAAATCTGTTGCCAAAATCAAATGATATATCCTTCTATTGTTTCAAGAGAAGAATTCTCAGAGCCTTGAATTACATATTTTAGACTGCTCTGTGGTTCAGTAATCTTGTGCACTTCGTGAGATGCTTGATTTTGAACTTTCGTATGGAGATAAAGCTAGTGGATTAGTGGATGTCCAGGTCCACTTGAAGAAGAAAACTATGTGATTTATATAAAAAAAACACAACCCGTTTTGACCACTTTATTGAAGACAGCTTCTA
>NW_007431896.1:0-460 GCF_000475195.1 Diaphorina citri
AGTATTCTGTTGTGATTTTAGAGGAGGAAAGAATTCTTCGTACAAAACGTGAAAGAATACTCTTTACTTATCACGTTGAAGGCCTGACACGTTACAGTGGGCTGATCCGTAAACAGCAGAGAAGTTCAGGGCACTGTCCAGATTGGTAAGTGCCCAGAAAAGAGACGAGAGGCCTTAGGCTTCATAAACAATGAATAGCGATTTGTTGTCCAGAGAGAGCAATGGTCTGTGAAATCTCTCTCCCTCTCATTCTCTTTTCTTATTTCAAAGCACAAAAGATACCCAACAAACACAGATGATAAACTGATAAGATACTCTGAATTGAATTAAGTACTTGGCTAATAAAAATTATAAAAATGGCGGCGTTGGAATGAACAGAAAAGGGGCAGTTGAAGAAAAAAATCTGGGAAGTAAGTATGTAGGTATATGCAATTATGCATATTACAGATTGAGTGGATAG
>NW_007431897.1:0-460 GCF_000475195.1 Diaphorina citri
GGGAGGAGGGAGAGAGAGGGAGAGAATTGAGTACACATAGTAGAAAGTAGAGCAAAGAGGAGGGGAGAATGAGATGTGAAAGAAGGTGAGAACAAAGTGTAAAGGTAGTGGATGGAAAGGAAGGAAGTGGAGAAATAGAGGGGAGGAAAGAGAGAAAAGGGGAGAGAGATAAGAAGGAATAGGGTGAGAATTACTAGAGGTAGTGAAGAAAGGAAAGAGATAAATAGGAGGGAGGAGAAAGAAAAAAGAGAGAAAAGGGAGAGGAGATAAGAAACAGGGTGGGAATATACCTAGTAATGGTAGTGGATGGAAGGAAGGAAAGAAAGAACGGATAGGAGAGAGGAGAATGAAAAAAAAGGAGGCAGGGAAGAGAGGGAAATAAGAAGGAGAGGAAAGATAAGGAATAGGGTGAGACTTAAGCAAAGATACTGGATGGTAGGAGAGAGGGAGACATCAGGGG
>NW_007431898.1:0-460 GCF_000475195.1 Diaphorina citri
GCCGGGAATCGAACCCGGGTCTCCCGCGTGCAAGGCGAGCGCAGTGACCACTAGGCCATGGGAGCTGACTCTTGTTGGCTTTAATAAACACCCTATCCCTATATCACTGTGACCTGGTTCTTAGATCTTTTGTAACTTTCCCTATAATGGATTTCACCAATATTTTTTCAGCTCCTAACAACCTGTTAAGATCCATTTGATATGTATAGGCTTAACAGGGCTGTTAAGCTAACAGACTAACAGGATGTTAAGCTAAGCCAAGCAAGAAGCTTTAGCTCCTAACAGGCTGTTAGGAGCTAAAAAGAAAGTTGGTGAAACCCACCTCTAGACTTCTTACGAAGGCCAGGGTTCTTCTAGGTCTGATTTCGCCCCACAATGGAATCAAACTTGATTCCTCTCTTGATTTCAGTCTCCTAATGAGGAGAAGACGGCCGGAGCCCTTCATGTCGTGTGCCATCTT
>NW_007431899.1:0-460 GCF_000475195.1 Diaphorina citri
TCTTCCTTTTTTCAACGCCCATTCTACTTATTCCTCATTTCTT
Source organism: Diaphorina citri (assembly GCF_000475195.1). Classification (NCBI taxonomy): domain Eukaryota; kingdom Metazoa; phylum Arthropoda; class Insecta; order Hemiptera; family Psyllidae; genus Diaphorina; species Diaphorina citri. Next base: position 44 of record NW_007431899.1, read on the forward strand.
CATCTTCCTTCTTTCACTTCCTCCTTCTCTCTCTCCCTCCTATTCTTCCTCCTCCTTCCTTTCCTTCCTTCTTCGCTTTTCATAATATCATCTTTCTCCTCTCTTATCTACTATCCTCGCCCTTGTTCCCCTCCTTCTTCGTCTCCTGCGTCTCATTCTTTTTCTTCTTCGTCTCCTCCTCCTCCTCCTTTTCTTCCTTCTTCATCTTTTCTTCACGTCCCATTTTCTATCTCTCTCCTCTCATTCCCCTTGTTTCTCTTCTTGTCGTCACTTAGTTGTTGTTTCGTTTTCAGATATCTATTTACAGTGATATCTACGCCTCCTTTAACAGTTACGTATATCTACGCCTCTCTATCTTTTCACCATTAGACCTATCTCAAGCAATCTCCTTTTGAATACTTTGCTGACTAGACGGAA
>NW_007431900.1:0-460 GCF_000475195.1 Diaphorina citri
AATTTTATTAATAATAATAGTAGAAATCATAGATTCGATTATCGGTATTGCTCTTAAACCAACACAAGGATCGTGTCTACCGAATGTTTTAGACCTTGTTTCTAAAAATTTATCATTAATTGTTTTTATTTCTTTTGAAGTACTAGAAGTAGGTTTAAATATAGAACTAAAAACTATAGGTTGTCCATTTGTAATACCTCCTAAAATACCTCCATTATTATTAGATAAAAACCCAAACTTCGTTATTTCATCTTTTATATTAAAAGAATTTTTTTTTTTAAAATTTATTCCAAAAAAAATACTTTTAGAAGCATTTATACTTAAAATATAATCTGCAATTACAGAATCTATTTTTTTATACAAAGGATCACCTAATCCTAATGGTATTCCATTAATAACTGTAATAATTTCAGCACTTATTGAATTACTAGAATTCTTAAGATTGTTTATATACTCTTTT
>NW_007431901.1:0-460 GCF_000475195.1 Diaphorina citri
AACGTCAAGCAAAATGTCTGGCTATGACAGAGAGGCATTTAGTTTTCTGATGTGTGACATGTGTGTGTTTTCAACTTGGATTTTTGCTTGGCCCGAGTTACGGTTCGGACAATGTGTAATGTGGACAATGTGTAATCTTTCCAAACGTTTTTTTAATCAATACTATAACTACGTAAATAAACATGTACGTACCTATAGGTACCTTTTTGCCTATAAAATAGCTTTACATTCATAGATATTATCATATCTATTTAATTTTTTACCATTTTCTCTTTAAAGTCAGATTGTACATCTATACGGGATAATGTTCGTTCTCGAAACGGCTGGCTTTCTCCTATCCTGTCTTCCTTCTCTCTTCGTATAATCTATACCTATTTATTTCTTTTTTTCTATAAAAGTATTGATAATGTCAATTAAAATAGGATTGAACGCTGAAGGACTCCTACTTTGAATATTTCTT
>NW_007431902.1:0-460 GCF_000475195.1 Diaphorina citri
CGGTCTGTTCGCGGTATCCGCGGTCTGTTCGCGGTATCCGCGGTCTGTTCGCGGTATCCGCGGTCTGTTCGCGGTATCTGCGGTTTGTTCGCGGTATCCGCGGTTTGTTCGCGGTATCCGCGGTTTTTTCGAGGTATGCGCGGTTTGTTCGCGTTATACGCCAAGCTGTCGGGTTAACTTCAAACAAGATTAGTCATGTCAATCAAGTTTTCATGGTAATTAAGTAATCAAGTATAGCTACTCCACGGTACGCATAAATATTGGAGTTGCGAAGTCGACTGTAAAGTTACTTACCTACTTTTACCGAACAACTAGCTAATTACCTGAATGATCTAGCTGAATTTCTTGGCGATAATAAGCCTGCTCTGTTTAGTTCATATTTCTCTGCATCTAAGGAGCAGTGCAGTTTGCTACCACATTTCAAGCTCTTGTCCTTTAAGCAGATAGTAGGAAACTGACA
>NW_007431903.1:0-460 GCF_000475195.1 Diaphorina citri
CACACTGTTCCGGGAAATGAAGAGCTCTGAGTTCCAGGAAATGGTTCAGTGTACTAGTTTGGGGGGAGATTGGCATACTCCGTCCAACAAACCCAGCGGTAAACCGCACAAGATCACCTTGGTCAAGTATGGAGACGATTTGAAACGATTGTTGCATATTGAGACAGTTACTATACCTACTGACTAAGATAGTAAGGTAATATGTTAGATAGGTACTGTATCACCCCCGGATCGTAGAATAGAGAGTTTTTGCAACCAAAATTAACGTCCCGTTAATTGCACACTTGACCGATACAAAAACGCATTTTAGTCAACGTACGTCTCACTTTTCAATTATCGTCACATAAGGTAACAGTGCAAAAACTCTCTATTGTGCGTTTTACTATGTTTGTTAGGAATAACATGGCTATTAGTATAGGACTTCACACACGAGAACACTACTAGGAGCATAACCTTTACA
>NW_007431904.1:0-460 GCF_000475195.1 Diaphorina citri
AGACAGAGATAACTATGAGTGTTGGTTTTGACAGACGATGTTATAGATAAAAAGAGAGGGATATATGGAGAGAGAAAAGTGGGAGTGAAGGAAAGGGAGAGGAGAGGGAGAGAATTTGACATGTTTCAGTAAGGGGTATCGTATGGCCATTTTCTGGAACACACCCAAACACCCAAGGGTAAAAGAAAAAAAAAATTTCTCCTTTTTTTACGAACATAAAAAAAGGAAGATGAAATATATGTCGGGTCAAAATAGGAAAGGGACTAACTAACGAAAGCGAAATAAGAGAAAGATTGAGAGATAGGTAGTGACAGAGTGAAAGAGGGAGAAGAAGAAGAAGAAGAAGAAGAAGAAAAAGAAGAAGAAAGACGAGAAAAAGAAGAAAAAAAAATCTGGTGTGAACATCACACGACTTTCTATTACATTTGCGGAACACGTATTTGAAAAAAAAAAAAAAAAA
>NW_007431905.1:0-460 GCF_000475195.1 Diaphorina citri
CTGGCTTCATGTCGAATCCAAATATGTGCAAACCGGGACATTGTACTACCTGAAAACAGAGATTTCAATGTTGAATAAGTCGTGCGTGTCAACTGTGTAAAAAATTCCGGTTCAATTATTTTTTAATTTGTTTATTTAAGTAATATACCTTGTTTATACTGTCGGCTAAAACTGAAAAGTCCCATTATGCCAACAGTTTAAACAGACCTCATTCATTTACATCAAAATAAATACAGAAAAAGGTTTAATTTAATACATCGAAAAGGATGGAAAAATTATAATTATAAACGTTTTTGTTTTCCATGATTGTTGTCAAAGATCGTGCACTAGCCAGCAAAAGAGGACAAGGAACCATGATGAAAACCATGGGGGATGATAACCTACCGGACAGCATTCAATTCCCCCCATTTTATACCGATTCCCCCGATTGCAAAATTTGAAGCCAGAAGGGTATGATTCT
>NW_007431906.1:0-460 GCF_000475195.1 Diaphorina citri
TGGATAAGGTACCTAAATAGAATGGGCCATTTAGGTAACACCATAAAAATCAGAGAGAGAGAGAGAGAGAGAGAGAGAAAGGGAGAGACAGAGAGAACAGTTTAACATATAGTTGAGGAGAGTCCACAACATAAAATTAAATGCCTAATGTTCTCCCCTCCAAAAAAGTGGCAATTAACACGATAATAAAAGTAGAGAAGGTACGGTATTTTATTTAATTGGGTAAGGTAACACATTTCATTAGGTAAGGTAATTTCATTAGGTAAATAGTTTGGTATAGGTAAAAACTGCATTTTAGGTTTAATCGTACAGTGGAGGTTAGATACCTATGTAGATACCTACAGTCTTCCCTACACTCACATGCAAAATTAGTAGATAATAGAAAGTAAAAATCGGGTACGATAATAAAATTCGGGAAATTTGACTTAAAAAAACGAGGTTCTTAATAGAGGGAACTGTA
>NW_007431907.1:0-460 GCF_000475195.1 Diaphorina citri
GGATCTCTCTGTGTGGATGATTTTCAATGTTTAGGTCCCAAATATTGGAAGTACTAAAAGTGAATTTATTTTTTTTGTTAGACCTATGTGTACATCGTCTAATACAGGCAAGATTAAATGAAAGAGCTTACATTCACTCAAAATAATTATATTGCCACAAAAAATCAATTTACAACACACACAAACTGCAAACAGAATGACATTGTTCTTTAAAGGTGTATCCAACTGTCCAAACATGGTCGACCGGCCGTCGATCGATATCGATCAACGAGATGAATCTATGTTGTCGAGGCAGCGTGGACGGTTCAGTTGATGTCGATGGATGGTCGGTCAACTATGTGTGGACACACCTTAATATACGTTTTGATGTAAAAGTTCAATATGCCAATCTTTATCTTTACAGGTGGTTCTTTGAAAAAGGTCGCAGACTTACCCAAATGGAGCAGCAGAATGCAAACCG
>NW_007431908.1:0-460 GCF_000475195.1 Diaphorina citri
TTGAAAAACACTTTCAAGCTATTTTCAAACTATCGGACGTGAAATCGAACCCGGGACCTCCTGCACGTTACCACTAGAGTCACTAGACAGACTGTGGTTATCAATCAATCGCTCGTATCAATATAGTCAACTGTTTGCAGCAATATCTTTAAACGGTGTGTAGCGAATCGCTGCGATTTGCGGGCCAAAGCGCAACGGCTGATAAGATTCACTGATAAGTGCCATAAGAGGACGGCGCATAAGTGCCATAGGAGGCTAGAGACTCAACATTGGTGCCTATGGAACACCCACATAGAATTGAAACCATTACGGAAGACAGAAGTACACCACAGTCATTTACATTAGCATGGACAATCGTTGTCAGGGCATCAATACCACGCATAATAGACAATATCCTCACATATTATGTACAATTGTGCATAAACTACATATTAATTAATAGAGTGAAGATACTTCAGTA
>NW_007431909.1:0-460 GCF_000475195.1 Diaphorina citri
CCGTCTGACAGACCTGGCTGGAATAAGTCCCTATATCTCCTTGTAATGTAAATAGTTTGGTTGAGTCTGACTAAATCGGTCGTAAACATTGAAAGTATAGAGGTGAGAGAAGGGTTTGGATGTCAGAGACTGTCACAGAAGCGGGTCTCATTTTGGTGTGGATTTTAAATTACATTACAAAATTGAATTGAAAATTTCATATTCCAATCCTTTTTCTTTCTCTCTGTTCACAGGTATGTTCCTAGTTCCCTTGTCTTGGAGATTTCGATTAGAAATAGACACTCCAACAGTTGAATATACCACCGTACAGCGTTAGTAAGTTCGTCCCTCTATCTTAGCCTAACTTCATGTACAAAAATCCCAATCTGAGGGTTAGGTGTGTGAAGCTTCTACGAATCCCTCTATCATAGCTTTCTACATTCGTATAATCTCCATCGGAGAAAAGCAACACAGTACGAAG
>NW_007431910.1:0-460 GCF_000475195.1 Diaphorina citri
ATTTCGATAATAGCAGTTACCCTTTTGGCTGTGATGCGGGCAGCGAGCAGGATTCAAACTTGAACGGTATCCAAACGTTCGAAAAAAAAAAAATATCCTTCAGGAAAACGATTTCTATGTAAGTTTCCATCACGTTTTTAATTTAAATTTTTTTCTATAACTACAACCTCACGACGAGGTCAAAGAACACATTTCGGTCCTTTGTACGAAATGATATGAATTTTAGCGAGGGGCACACCAAAATCAGGCCACATATACCTATGTATCAAGCTTTATTATCACTGATCTTTTTACTTTCGCATTTCTCGTTGAAAATTGAGAAAAAATCTTTTTATTAGTTCTCTTTCTTCTGTTATTTTCAGATATCCTGAAACGAGTGGGACAGAGGAAATGTCAGGAAATTGTTTTGCAGGAATGAGAGGAATAATTTTTCAGAAAATTGGTTTCTTTTCGAATTCTT
>NW_007431911.1:0-460 GCF_000475195.1 Diaphorina citri
ATGTACGGTTTCCTGTAGTTTTTAAACAGTTCATTATAGTAATTCGAAGGTAAGGTAGAGCAAAAGCATCGAAAAATTAAACAATCTAAAGAAAACTTTGCACAGTTCATAACATATGGAAAATTTGAATTTTGCCGTGCAGCGCCTATATTTCGCGCCAAAAAAAGTAGGACCGTTTTTTTTCCAATTTTTGTCACATAAGCGCTCATTCCAGTTGTTTATGGTAGAGTTCACTGAGACACACAGACTTAAACAATGGGTTAAGCTTCTACGAATTTCCCGTTTTCGGTCCCCGGTGGCATCCAAGGTCTTTCCTGCTCCGTGTTTGAAAATTATTCCCCGACGGGAATCGAACCTTCTTCTTCTTCTTCTTCTCCTTCTTCTTCTTCTTCTTCTTCTCCTTCTTGTCATCCTTCTACTATTTTTTCACAGACGCATCTCTTCCTCCTTTCCTTCTTCT
>NW_007431912.1:0-460 GCF_000475195.1 Diaphorina citri
AATGCGAACAGCTGATTTTTTTAATCAGCTGCTTATCCCCACTACGAGATTTTTACCCCCACTCTCGAATTTTCGGTTGTTGGGTGAAAGGTTAAATAAAATACGACAAGACTTACCTACATGTTGTAGTAGTAAGTAGTATGAAAGGTAAAATTTTGCAGGAAAAAAACGGAAGAAACCAAGAATGAGTAAAAGTGGAGGTAGAAATTGAGTCAGAATGAAGAGGAGAGACAGAAATAAAACAATGAAGGAATTAGAAGCTCCAGCACTGGTGAAGTTTCCATTTGCAAATATTCTATCGTGCTTTCCCTTCCTAGTGGGTATAATTAGTTAAAAACAAAATTTTATTGTTATTGAACAGAATGAGAACAGTAAAATTTGAAGGAGAGTACTAACCTTGGTTGCCGTTTTTACTTTCCTTATCCTATATTTAAAGAGGGTATTTTTACCCCCCCCCCCC
>NW_007431913.1:0-460 GCF_000475195.1 Diaphorina citri
TTTTTTTTTTTTTTTTTTGACGATATTTTTTGCTTTGACGGCCGATTTTTGAGTTTATTCGTTCGTTTGTTTGTTTTTTTATCTGTATGTTCGTGTTTTTTTCTCGCTATTTTGGTGTCTGGAAGTTGCAGAGGGATCACTGGTTTTTTGGACGATGCTTTTTGCTTTGACGGCCGATTTTTGAGTTTATTCGTTTGTTTGTCTGTCTGTCTGTTCGTGTTTGTCTGTGTGTTTGTTTCTCGCTACATATTTTGGTGTCTGGAAGTTGCTGAGGGATCACTGGTTTTGCTGAGACTTCTGTTTTGGGTTTTAAAATTTGCTGATTCAGGGTGAGAAATTTCAAGTCGCCTCTGAAGGACATGGAGTCTCACTGGGTTTTTGGGAAGTTTGTTGAGGCTTCTGTTTTGGGTTTTAATGTTGCTGATTCAGGGTGAGAAATTTCAAGTCGCCTCTGAAGGAT
>NW_007431914.1:0-460 GCF_000475195.1 Diaphorina citri
TTATCACTTTACCTGTCCAACAGAGCAATTTGTGCAAAATTTGCATTAGTTTGCAAATTTTCAAGGTCTAGACGCGAGTTTGATCCATTAGTGAAAGAACCCACACACGTTGGGCTTAGAATATCAAATCTCAAGGCGATCTCTCTGATCTGAGCCTCTTAAATCCTCGGGATCGTTTGTCTAAATATGAAGTGCCTAAATGTGTAACACTCGTATTTATGAACAAGAATGATCGTTCTTAGATCAGTCTCAAGTCAAAATTGACCAATCAAATGCCTTGAGACTATGCTTGGCACGAACTTAAGAGCCAGCATTTTGTTCATAAATATGGGTGTTAATCTAAGTATGTACATTATTTCCTATGATTATGAAGCCAATAGTATAGGGAAGTGATCAGTAGTCACCTGATTCTATCCACTTTTTTAGGGACACGCCCCCATTACACTCGTATTAGATTTCA
>NW_007431915.1:0-460 GCF_000475195.1 Diaphorina citri
GTACCCCCAATAAATAGGCGGTAAGGCTCGGGGTGAGCCTTGGCCTCTTCAACAATGTAGAAATAGAAATATGACTCCCAAATTCGTCAACTATACGTCCCCCATTACATATCCCCATGAAACTGATGTGAACAAATTGCATGTGTGTCATATACCTAGTCCAATCAATAAAGTTCAGTCATGTAGGACAGGGAAAAAATGAACTGGAAGAAACGGGCAAAGGCAACAACCTAGAAGAAACGGGGACAGAAGCAGAAGAAGAAGAAGAAGAAGAAGAAGAAGAAGAAGAAGAAGAAGAAGAAGTGGGAAATATACGAAACTGGAACGACGAAGAAGAAAATGGAGGAAGTGTGGAAAAGATGTGATTTATTGATGTCAAACTAAAAAAAAAAGTTGAGAAAGGGTTAATGGATAAAAAAACAACCAATATTGATACAGAGCGGCAATTGGGATGAATAAC
>NW_007431916.1:0-460 GCF_000475195.1 Diaphorina citri
GTCTTCCTTCTCTCTTCGATTTTCGGAACGATAAGACCATAGCAGTTACAGTTCCCTCTGTCAAAATCTCTAAAAAAAAAAAAAAAGTCTACATTTCTCTAAGAAAGAAAGAAATGAAAAAAATAAAACAAGTCAGAAATTTGAAATTCCAAGGCTTTCGAAAGTTAGAAATTTGCCTCAAAAGTAGGTACAAGTGCTACCGATAAAATCACAGTGTTTTTTTTGCTCCCAAAATCTGCAAATCCAACAGAATTTTCGAAGGTGTGTTTGACATATTAAATCATTCTACACTCGCAGGCAATGAAAACTGGGCACCCCTATTTTTTGGTTTTTCTCAAACTGCTGCTCGGTGTTCAATTACACTTTTGGTGAAAACATTATTGTTTTTTTTCTCCTTTTTTTCAGTAAAGGCAAAAACTTATTGCACAAGACCGCATACCTACATACCCTGTGAGTAAAA
>NW_007431917.1:0-460 GCF_000475195.1 Diaphorina citri
GGCACTCTTTTGTGGCCCAAAATCTGATTGGCGATTACTACCTATGTCTCTTCGAGGTAAGGAGAATATTTTGGTTATGTCTACCAGTAATAAAGTTTACCCAATATAGTATTTTTCTAGCAACCTACAGGAGTCAACCGTAGCTAGAAAATATTGTTATGGAAAGTAAAATTCCAGACAAAAACCATTCACCTAGTTTGTATTCAAAGTACAAAGTTCTCAGAAAAAGATATTTATAAGGATAAAGGTCGGATAATCGGAACTCAAAGTCCGGAGAGAGAGAGAGATGAAGTGAATAATTTTCTTTCTTTTTTTTATCTAACATGATACGCCATTATCAAGTTTTGGAGTGCGAAGGAAATGGTAATTGGGTCATGTTGTACTAAACAGCAAACGTACATTTCCCAAGTTTTCCCCTCTAGTTTTTTTTTTCTTTTCCTTCCTCTCCTACTTCTCTCCT
>NW_007431918.1:0-460 GCF_000475195.1 Diaphorina citri
TTTGAAGAACATCATTATCACGATATATTTAGATCTCGAATTCCGATTGGTGTGTGCATCAGGAAAAATGTAAAGCAGGTTCTTGCAGAATCAACCAAGTACATGATTTATATTACTAGTTCTTTTCTAGAAGCTATTGCAAGTGGATTCATCAACAAGTGGTAAACAGATAAGAGCTTCTTAACAAGGTAATTAATTTCAACTAATGTTCCTGTATCTTCGGCATAACTACTTTGTAGGGACGCTGAGGATCACCTTAAGGCATCAAGTGTTTCTTTGGCGCCTTGCAAAACGTCCATCCCAGCGCTCTGGTTGCAATGCTGTCAGGGAGTGGTAATCTGTCATTAATCTTACCACTCTTATAAAAGGCTTGCGTTAAGTGTAGAGTCTTGTGTAATTGGGTATTAAAGTAATCAGTGCGAAGAGCACGTTGCCTGATTATCACTATGCTTATCAGTGA
>NW_007431919.1:0-460 GCF_000475195.1 Diaphorina citri
TAGAATAACTGCTACAAGGTCATATAGAATAACTGCTACAAGGTCATATAGAATAACTGCTACAAGGTCATATAGAATTATAAGACCTCATTATTTACCTCATTTATACTGTGATGAGATGAGACTGAAAAGTCCCCGCGGTCATATCAGGCTTTATACCTTTTTTTGGGATCTCAAAGCAGCCCCTCATTTGTCCTCACGAGGCTGAGTGCACCCCGAAATATGTAGTACTAATCTAGATAATCAGGAATCCAGGGGACTGGGAAAAGTTTCATTATTTGTCTTCCCCCATGGACCACGACTTTTTCCCCCCACTTTATCCAGGTTTCCTGCTTACTCAAACCTGTTTATCCAGCTTCGACTGTATCTACTTCTAGCGTTCACCACTCTAGTATTGCACAATTGCACCTGCCGCCATTCTTTTAGAAAAGTACCTAGCCAGCAGCACGTGAAGTCTCCC
>NW_007431920.1:0-460 GCF_000475195.1 Diaphorina citri
ATTTAGTTTTAAAATAAATTTGTACAAAAAATTGATCTTTTTTTCTAGTTCTTTTACTAAAATAGCACTGTCTTAATTTGGAAATTTTGATAGGTACCTGGTTTGACAACTTGAAAAATGTAAACGTGCCACTTAACAGATATTTTCAAAGTCCAAAAAATTAAAAAAATTAAAGAGCCCTGCTGGAAAATGAGATTTTTCCTTGGTCCGTTAAAATAACCAGAATAGGTCACTTTTCAGGCAACCAAGCTGGAATAAGCCTGACTAAGTTGACCTTGAGCTTCTTGAATAATCGAAACTCTCTACAAAATTTGAGCGGCCTGAGGCTAAAAGTAAAGTCCTGAGAACCGCTATCTCTTTTTGAGCTTTATTAAAAATTTCACCTCAAATAGCGGCCGAACCGTTCATATCTCGAAACTCGACCCACGCACACTTTTGATCCACATAAATTATCGAATCT
>NW_007431921.1:0-460 GCF_000475195.1 Diaphorina citri
ACCCTGATGTTTTAGCCCATAACTTTCGTTCAGTATGAATTTTGTATGATAATAACATTTGGCGCAAACATCAGCTGTAAATATCGACAGTAAAATTAGGAAATGGGGAACAACGTCCCTTTCATTATCATTATTATCATATTGCCCAACTTCTCGTATTCTTAAGGAACTTGGGGTCTTGTATAATATTCTGATCACAACACTATAATTATATCGTTAAATAGAGGGAACTCCCCTGAATTCATCACTCCTTGCATGGCAGGATGTTACTTGGGGACTCGGATCACTCGTACGTACGAGTACATATCATACAAATACCTACATCAGTACATCATACAAATGATCTAGCTTCATGCTACAAATATTTAGCCAGGATTGAACAATGACAAGGTCGTGAGCCCTGAATGAAATGGTGATCGATTCTCAGGTCATATCAATCGTAGCTTGTACGAACAAAGAT
>NW_007431922.1:0-460 GCF_000475195.1 Diaphorina citri
AGTTGTGCTTATATGTGCTTTATTTAGACTGTCAGCTTAAAACAAAGTGCTCAACTGTGCTAGAATTAATGATGCAGAGGCATTTTAAACTTGTGTGGGTAGATGTGGACAATCTGGGTTGCCTACTTGTAAAGGTAGTATGGCTTGCAAAACTGTACAGGTAAGTAGGTAGGGACCTATGAGTTGTTCAGCCTTAACAACATCGCAATGGTTGGGTAATTGTTGGGCCAACGATATGAGGTATCTTCAATCCTCATGCAGCATGGTAGTTGCAGGTGGCAAAGAAGCTTTCTGGTAAGTATCCAACAGAAAAGAAGAAGAAAAATTCAGATCTTCTAAAAATAAAACCATTAAACAGATGTACCTACATAACTTTATGCCAAAAAAAGTCCTTCCTTGTATCTGTAAATTATGCAAAAAATAAAACAACTAAATACGCGCAAGACAAGATATAAATTGT
>NW_007431923.1:0-460 GCF_000475195.1 Diaphorina citri
TTTTGTCGAGGGAGGCCCAAATGGTCCAACCGCGGCTCTTCTACTACCTAACCTCTTCTGGGCTTTCAACATAGCATTTCAACAACGTAATTTGTTTATGTTTTTCTTACTTTTTACTTCCTATTACTACAGGTATAGCGAGCTATACTAGTAATGAAAGTATTGCAATCGGTCCAATTTTTTTTTTTTATAATTACGTAACCTAACAAAATTATAACAATAAGGAGGTGCTCTATTAAACTGTTGGTATAATGGAACAACTTGTTCTAAGCTGACAGTCTAAATAAAGCATTACTTATGTTAACGCCTTATAGCAACGAGTGTCCTTGATAAAGTAAGTTATGTAATAAAGTCCAAACTGTGATGTACGGGGGGAGGGGGTGAATGTTCCAATACAGTAAAGGAGAAAAATGAAGCTCGAGGGGGGAGCCCGGGCCCCTCGCCCCCCCCCCCTGAATAC
>NW_007431924.1:0-460 GCF_000475195.1 Diaphorina citri
GGTCATTGGACTATATACTAAGATCCAGGTAAACAGGGGACGGCGCGAACGACACAAGAGTGCTAAAGCGCCTAACTAGAAAAAAAAGTTCTCTAAAGTAAGCTAAAGCTAAAAAGTCGTTTTACCCCAACAAAATGTCATTTTCTATGTAAAATGTTGAGGATAAAATCCCACACTTCCCACAGCCCACAGCCCATACCTCGACTTCGGCTGGGATTGAACCCAACCCTTCCTCATTATCAGGTTCCACCGAGACAGATTTACCAGTCAGTTTGTATCCGTCACAGCTCCACCACTGTTGTGTTGTGGTCAAGAAAACACTTCGACGTATTCCACTGTAAATAGATTGCTCAAAAAGCAGAATACTTAGTAGGTCATTATGCGATGGACAATAAGTAAACATAAATAGAACCATGATGGACTTTTCAAAGTAAACTATTCTGGTGACTCAAGGCTAGAA
>NW_007431925.1:0-460 GCF_000475195.1 Diaphorina citri
CCACATGATGAAATCACGTCATGAGGTGAGTTCGGGCCAGAATTTCCAAATATTTTCTCGAATATCACGTTATCACGCAATGACGAGATATAAGGCGGAGTGCGAGTAATGAGACGAATTTGACCTCTTTTGTAAAGTTTTCTATTATGATGTACATATTTTTTTCTTCTTCTATTATGATGTATAACACTTTTCGTTAATCTGTTTTTAAGTATAAATGTGGCCTTCCGTAATGTAGAATAGAATATTCAAATACTAACTGGATCTGGAGGTTAGGGATTCGAGTCTAACTCAAGACATAAAGTTTAGCGTAGTGTATCAAGCGAGGAACAACATTTGTGACAAATATAAATATTTTATGTTCAACACAATTAAAATTCCCTTTATTTACACTTGCCTGATCTGTCCCCTGTTTGTGTCTTGACTGTGTTGCAGAAGAGTTCTCATCGAGCGAGGACAA
>NW_007431926.1:0-460 GCF_000475195.1 Diaphorina citri
TCAGACTGAAATGTCAAATAAAATAAATATAATCAAAGTCACATAGAATCAATCAGAGGCAGATAATCAAACAAAGCAAGTTTTACGTTTTGCCTCTACCATGTGGCATTTAGTTAGGTGTTTCATCGCCGTATTTATTAAGGTACTAGCATCAAACCCGGGATCTCCTAGGCCACACAGTAATCACCCAGAAAAAAGGGGTCTTCTTCGGTTTGATTACTCTATTGAAATTCGGATATGAGGTACACTATAAGGCTGTCTGGAAGGGACTGGCAAGAAACACCGACCCTATTTAGGTAGGAAAAGGCTAGGAAGTAGAAGATTTAAATCCGGACCCCTATGACTTGTTTCAATTAAGGTGGAACCCATAACATTACCTTGATTTTCAGAATATACTCTCCGCGCCCACCGAACATTCCAAAGCCGCCTAGCAGCACATTAGTGTCCACCATAAATCTGA
>NW_007431927.1:0-460 GCF_000475195.1 Diaphorina citri
TGCGGAACAAAGCTGAGAGAAACTTGTCTCGTGACCTCTCCATTCCCGAGCTTAGAGCAGCTAGGCAATTGTGTGTAAAGACGTCTCAAAAAGTGCATTTCGGAAACGAGTTCAAGACTCTGGCAAGCAACTCTGGATGTTCGGAGAAACTACGTGTGCTCTCTCCATTTATCGACTCAAGTGGAGTCCTTAGGGTGGGGGGTAGACTGGCCCATGCGCCTATCCCAGAAACAGCCAAACATCCAGTGGTGTTATCCAACAAGTGTCACCTCTCTGTGTTATTGATCCGTCATTACCACCAAATGTCAATCCATGGAGGTCCCAAGTTGGTGCAGTCTCTTATCCAACGCCACTTCTGGATTGTGAGTGGACGGTCATTAATACGGAGAATAATCTTCAAGTGTGTCCCATGTTTCCGCACATCAGCCAAGTGCATTCAACCCTACATGGCAGATATCCC
>NW_007431928.1:0-460 GCF_000475195.1 Diaphorina citri
CTGGTGTGAATTGTATTATGTTGTTGATCAGCCTATTTTTCACCATATATCCTGTACCGAACATGCTTTTATCTGCTTTCGTATGGAGTAGCACATAACCATTTTTCATCTCGTGTAATACTTCATTATTCCTTCTTATTTCAGCTAATCCCACAATATCCCATTTCATTTCGTCTAGGGCTAGTTCTAACTCTTCCAATCTGTCTTCTGTTCTAAGTGTTCGTACGTTCAATGTTGCGATTTTGATTTCAGGGATCTTTCTTTTCCTTGTTTCATCTTTGCTCCTTTGTACTTTTGAGGGGTTTGTTTCATTGTTCTGTTCCGTTTTTTCCTGTTCAGTGTTCCGAGTTGCGTTTCCTATTGTTTCTTTGAATTGCTATTGAAGGTTTTGTTGTCCATTAAGGTCTGACTCATTAACTGAGTAGTCCATTGAAAAGAGTAATGAAAAGAAAAACTATTA
>NW_007431929.1:0-460 GCF_000475195.1 Diaphorina citri
TTTGCTAACGAAATATTAAAGGTTGAGTGCGAAGGACATCCATTTGTAAATTTTTTCTAGCCCAAACCAAATGTCAGCTCAAAGCAATCACCCCAGCTCTAGGGCTGATTGAGAGGCTGACGAAAAATGCCGACCACGTCTGAACACGGGAAAAGGCGATTTTCTCTCTCTCTATCTTTCCTAGAGGGGCTAATAGTCGCTCAAGAAAGAGATGAATGGAAACGGCTCTTTTCTGGGGGCCCTGAGCTCTCGAGGCCTGTCAGAACTTTGAACCGCCGCCATTTTGAATCAGGATGGAATGTGACAATTTTAAGAAGCCTGTGTCACCCTGAGTACTCTTTTTAACAACCTCAAAAAATTTCATCAAAATCGGTCGAGTCGCATTCTCGTGAAAAGAGGACAACCTAAGGTCTGAGTGGCTTACCTGGAAGCGGCTCCTCCATTAATGACACTCTTGATG
>NW_007431930.1:0-460 GCF_000475195.1 Diaphorina citri
CCCCGGGCGGGAATCGAACCCGCGGCCTAGCGCTTACAAGGTAGACGCACTACCAACTAAGCTAACTAGGCTGGCTGAGAGGAGAATAAAATGAAATACCTAGAACTGTAATACTGTACCATATTACTCTGGATAGAAGTACCTCGGTAGTTAGAAACAGAGAATGGAAAACAATAGAAACAAGGGTAGATTATTATTATTATTATTATTATTATTATTTTAGAAAGCCAGCCGTTCCAAGAACGAATATTACCTATTTGGGATCACAGTATGAAGTTCATCCCTAGCTCCATTGATATTTTTACAGTTTCAGATTTAAACAACAGAATGCCCTAATGTCCTGTTCACGTATGTCGTGAGTTTCATACGATTTCCTATATTATCTTCTTTCCTATCTGTTTCTTTTTCCTATATTATTTCATACGATTGTTTTTTATGTAATTTAATTGTTCCAGTACTG
>NW_007431932.1:0-460 GCF_000475195.1 Diaphorina citri
AAGCCAGCCGTTCCGAGAACGAACATTATCCCATCAGGATAAAATGCGCCCCGGGCGGGAATCGAACCCGCGGCCTAGTGCTTACAAGGCAGACGCGCCACCAACCAAGCTACGAGTAACTAGGCTGGCCTAATTAAACAAGCCATGTGAGTTTGAAGCTTTCGAATTTTTTAAAGAGTTTCAATAGACGGAAGGCTGCTAAGGTGTGATTTTTGGTAATTTTGCAACGTGGTGAAAGTACTTATTATTAGTTCATGCCCATAAAATCACAACTCTTCATGCCCATAAAATCATATGTGTTTATCTGATCGGCCTCCGGCCGCTGGCAAACCTAGCTATGTTACCTATACTCATAATGACAGACAGACAGACAGACAGACGACACCGAAGCGAATACAGTAGTCCGTCCCTTATACCTTTTTATTACTATTGTAATAATAAAGGAAGGAGGGACTAAAAA
>NW_007431933.1:0-460 GCF_000475195.1 Diaphorina citri
GGGGTGGGCCTTGGCCTCCTCAACAATTCGCCTCGCTTCGGTTCTTGACTTTCGTTCCATATCCTGTTGTCTTCATCACTTTTAAATCATGATCAACCTGGTCCATCCATCTCAGCCGTGGTCTTCCTTTCTTTCTTGTGGCATACATCTTCCATGTTTAAATTTACAAGAAATCTTGTAAGAAAATTCCAAGAAGTATCAAGACCAGAAGCTTAAACATGGAAGATGGGGCAGGGGTTCCCTAATGTGTTGAAGGTGTTTCTGGTGATGTTTTTTTCTTTTTATGCATAAAGGATTAATAAAGTACACGTCCTATTTTGGACTAAAAAAATGGCCATTATGACTTACCAGTAGATATTCCTGTAGGAAACTCTTTGCTTTCTCCTTATCTTTCTTCTGTCGCACCAACTCATTTGTAGTCTTTAACTTCTCCAATAGTTCCACCTGGAATTAGTAGGAG
>NW_007431934.1:0-460 GCF_000475195.1 Diaphorina citri
TAAGTAAAGCTTCTTGGTTCAATTCTCTCTCTCTTTTGTCTAGAATGAAACAACCTGAACTTGGGAAAATTTGCTAACCCGCCACGACATGATCAATATTCTAGCCTACGCTACGCTTCGCTTCGATTCTACCCTTAGTCCAAAATTTTGAAGAAAAAAAGATGTCGAGTGGATTTTTCCTTTTTACTTTCCTTATCCTATAGAAAGGAAAGTAGTGTAATCGGTTCAAATATTTGATGGTCAGTTTTTAGTGAAAAAACACGTTTTGAGGTCCCTAGAGCCTAAATCCAGTGTTTCAGCGATTGGTCCGTGAAGGTTTGTAGCGAGGGCTTCGGCTGAGTTTCCTCGCTACGCGAAAAAGTGTAAATTTGAAAGTTTTAATACAAAACGAAAG
Organism: Diaphorina citri; assembly: GCF_000475195.1. Taxonomy (NCBI): domain Eukaryota; kingdom Metazoa; phylum Arthropoda; class Insecta; order Hemiptera; family Psyllidae; genus Diaphorina; species Diaphorina citri. The sequence continues at coordinate 395 of NW_007431934.1, forward strand.
CCGCTGGTTCTTTTACTACTAAGAAAATGAGAATGGAGGTCTTACCTTAAGTTCAGGACCTTTTAT
>NW_007431935.1:0-460 GCF_000475195.1 Diaphorina citri
AAAATTTAACTGGTAAATATCTTTTAGATGTTAAACATGTTTGCTAAATTTATCAAAATTGAACCCATTGAACCCAAAAACCAAAAAATGAAATTTCCAAACATCCATTATCACCCCCAAGAGGCCATCAGAATTTGAATAGGCCATAGGTCCGCCGGCCCTGGTTGTCGGAATGGGCTAAAACTGATACCAAAGTACCACGTTCTTTAAGGCCTTTAATATGGTGTATCAAAAGTAGGGGTTTCCATTTAAGATTTTGCAGTTGGCCCCCCTGGAGCCGTCTCTAACTGTGGCTGAAATTTGGCAACTACTTCAAAAAGTGGGATTTGCAAAGATGGAACACTAACCCAAATTTCAGAGTCTCATTTTTAGCCGTTCAAAAATATTCAGGGGTTCCAAGACTTTTGGAACACTCTGAATATTAGTTTCACTTGGAAAAATAGATTTTACCTAGTATTTT
>NW_007431936.1:0-460 GCF_000475195.1 Diaphorina citri
GTTGGGAACAGAAACTGGGCACGTACTTGATTCCTATGTCTGAAATGAGAGAGAAATGGGACGTGTTATTAGAGGTAACGTTACTATCTAATTAATAGAAACTATTTGTCCATTATCTCCCTTTTTGAGGCCGAAAATAGATTTACAGCTTTAGTAGGTAGGTACATTGTTCTGTTTATTTATTTTGTTTGACATTCGGTCTGACATCCGTTTGTGTGGTAGAAGAATGTCTTTAAATTTCAACCCTGTCCATAAGCATTAGTTATTTTCCGAAACACTTCTAGTGTTCTTAACTCCAAGCTTAGGCCGCGGCCAGCAGCATTGTATTTTGTTCCTAGAATATTTTACATTAATTGAAGTTAAGATTTAAATCGACAGACACATTCGAACTTGACTTCAAAGGATTAAAAAAGGAGGATTACAAGTCAGAAGCAACACGCAATTAGTCAAATTCAATTCG
>NW_007431937.1:0-460 GCF_000475195.1 Diaphorina citri
GAGGATACCAGTCTGAAATTTCCATTGCTAAAGAAATAGCAAAGATTGAGTGCGAAGGGCAACCAATCGTAAAAAAAAAATTGTAGCCAAAACCAAATGTCAGCCCAAAACAATCACCTTAGGGCTGATTGAGAGGCTGGCCAAAAACGCCGACCCCGTCGGAACCCGCACGGGAAAAAGCGAGGAAGAAAAACAGACTTCCAAAGGCTTGTACACTCAAAAAGGTACATTTTAAAAGCTAGTAGAAAGGTTATGGTATGAAACTTACCTAGGCCAACACATAACAAGGTCAGAGCTATGACGAAATGGTTCATTTTGAAGATTGTTACGAATATCTATTGCTTGAGTAAATGGTTGAAGAATAGTTTCTAAATTCTGTGTAAAACCGTCTGTTTTATAGTGTCGATTTTTGTTCATTCAAATACTGTGTCTTTTTTTTTTTTTTTTTTTTTTTTTTTTT
>NW_007431938.1:0-460 GCF_000475195.1 Diaphorina citri
TAAAGTAGGCTGGCTCAACCATACTTGGTTGACAATAATTGCCCAATTGGGCTTCGATAATATCACAGTCAGTATGTTGATACGTTGAGAGCCCTTAGTAAGACCCCAAGGGAACCACGGGTACACAACTACACATGCTACAATATGATACATGCATTTAAAAGAAATAAGTAGGTACATAGATACAAATGTCACGTGTCACGTGTGAAGTGGAAATGTGAATAGGTAGTTTGTTTTTTCCATGATTATGACTATTTTTAATGTCTAATTTAATAATTACGCAGGTAATTTTCACATGTTTTAACTGTGAAAACGAAGTTTTACTTCGACGATTTTTCCTTCAGTTGGTTTGCTTGTTTTCTCGACTATAACTCTCAAACACTACTAGTATGTCTGATTTTGATGCGATTTGCAAAAATACCTAGGTATTGAACACACAAGTTCCTACTTCATTCATTCA
>NW_007431939.1:0-460 GCF_000475195.1 Diaphorina citri
ACTTTTTTTTCGATGAGTTACAGCGTTTTTCGTAAACATACTTTTCAAGGATTTTGATGAAAAATTGAAAACTTTAAATATCTCAGTTTGATGATTTTCATTTATTGCCCTTTTTGCACCCCAGCTCCTCAATTGTCCCCACGAGGCTAAGTGCACCCACGTATCCCAAGCATTAGAGCCGAAAAAACATCACAACTGTGCCGGAAATTGAACCAGGGACCTCCGGTGTGCAAGTCTAGTGTGATACCCATTCGGCCATGAAGCTCGGAGTAGTTCATACCTATAATACTTACCTATACGCTCTACCTCAGTGGTTCTCAAACTGTGCTCCGCGGAGCACTGGTGTTCCGCGAAGAGCTTTCAGGTGCTCTGCGAAGAGTTTCCAGGTACTCCGCATAGTTTCATTTTTCTTGCCGCATTAAAAAAAAAAAAAAAAAAAAAAAAAAATCACACAAATATG
>NW_007431940.1:0-460 GCF_000475195.1 Diaphorina citri
TAACTATTTCAATAGGTATGCTTGCGGTTTTACCAATGCAAAGGTTCTCATAGAAAAAGTAGTTAAAATCTAGCTTTGAACTAGATAAGCAATAAAAGAGACCTTGAACACTTGTACTTACGTAAGAACTAGTTACCCTTTACCTATTTATATTACAAATTAATTTTATTGAAAGCGCGTGTGATTTTTTTCCATCTCCCTAATCTATGTACGATTTTTCTGCTTCCTTTAGCACGTGGAAATACTTTGTTTCAATGTAAAAAAAGCTTTATTTTTAAATGAGTTCAATATTACATTGTAAATAGATGACATACGCAGGGCAGTTTACAGGGGGGTTTCCAATCGGTCTTATTTACTATACCAGATATGCTTCTTTACTATACTATACGGTAAACTGTACCTATGAAATATGTAAGACGTTGTTTAGAGTGCGGGAGTAAAGGGACTTTTCAGTCTCGTT
>NW_007431941.1:0-460 GCF_000475195.1 Diaphorina citri
AATAGGTAGGTACATAAATACTGATTATCTTTAACCAAGATCAAAAAATTCCCGGAGGGACGGGCCCCGCTTGTTATTTTCGCTACCCATTAGACCAGATGATCTGCTGGGCGCAAAAACTTGCATACCTATGGATTCAAGCGGAATAACTAACATGTTTGGAATATTTGAGTGGAAATAGTCAAATGTGACGGGTCGTAATATGTTCAAACTGGTTCTGAGAGGCTCATAAATAAGATCCTTGTTTCTCAAGCCAAAACATTTTTGGACTGACTTATGAAACGAGCATTGGAAATTTTTCCACCATAAATAAAAGATGATTTTGAGATTCTCACCTTCCTAGTATCTCTCGAAAACACAACATAGATTTCATCAAGAAAATCATGTTCAACTTGGGTTTGTTCTAAGCACATTCTTTGCTTGTGAAGTCCCACAAGAAATGAAAATTTCGATGTCATGT
>NW_007431942.1:0-460 GCF_000475195.1 Diaphorina citri
AAGGCTGACGGCAAATCAAAATGTCCCCTGCTACAAATCAACCTGGACATTTTGGTTACCCTGTTCGATTTTTTCCCCCTTATGTTAAGGACCACACTTTTGAGATTAAACCAAGGAGTTATTAATTCAAGGTTTTAATCAAATTACACCAAGGATTACCTTCGTTGAAGGTTTAAACCTAGGTTTATGCAAGTCCTGAATTAATGTGTAGACATTGTACGTCATATCATAATCATAAACAAGGGTCATAGAATTTATCCAATCAGAATTCAGCATTTCAGAATCAAGGAAATCGACCTAGTGGTCTGTTCCTTTGAATTTGTCTTTGGACAAACATCGCATTAAATCCTGATTGGTTCTCATACTTTAGTTTACTTTGGAAATGTGGGTCCTGGACATTAATAATTTGAAATCATGTGTTTAATACCTATTGTTAATTTTACTGGTACGGTTCTTTTTT
>NW_007431943.1:0-460 GCF_000475195.1 Diaphorina citri
GAGGAGGCGGAGGAAAATATACAAAGTATACAGGAGGAGATCGACAATATGCTCACCGGGAAAACAGGAGGTGGTAGAGGTGTCACTGCCACACCTGCAATGGATTTTAAAAGTGAGTAGATCAGTAGATGTAGGTATTGTATGTACCTAGCTTGTTAGTTACTGAATGTGTAGTACCTATTCCTAAGTTTAATTATTGTGGTAAGTATGAAAGTGATAAACATAAAACAGAATTTCTTAGTGTGCCATAAAATGAGACCTACTTATAACACAAATGATTTAACTAAATTGTTTATCCAAATAAGAATGTATTTCACAAGACTGTCATTTCATTCATTCTGTCCTGATTTCAGATTCTAATAAAACAAAACTACCAATGAATACTACCAAGGTCGAAGGGCCTAAGTATGGTCTCAACAATCACAATACCGTAGAAAATGTAGAACATCTTCTTGAAACC
>NW_007431944.1:0-460 GCF_000475195.1 Diaphorina citri
TTTTGTTTATCTGTTTTTAATAATAGGTATGTTACCTATCACCTATCGTACCTATGTACAATTGTACATATCGTACCTGTGATTTCGCGATTATGTTCGCGGATTTGGCGATTATGTTCGCGAATTTGGCGATTATGTTCGCGGATTTTGCGATTATGTTCGCGGATTTGCCGATTATGTTCACGGATTTCGCGATTTTGTTCGCGGATTTGGCGATTTTGTTCGCGGATTTCGCGATTTAGTTCGCGGATTTCGCGATTTTGTTCGCAGATTTGGCGATTATGTTCGCGGATTTGGCGATTATGTTCGTGGATTTGGCGATTATGTTCGCGGATTTGGGGATTTTGTTCGCGGATTTGGCGATTATGTTCGCGGATTTGGGGATTTTGTTCGCGGATTTCGCGATTATGTTCGCGGATTTGGCAATTTTGTTCGCGGATTTCGCGATTTTGTTCGCGGA
>NW_007431945.1:0-460 GCF_000475195.1 Diaphorina citri
AGCGTTAGTTTGCGCTTTGCGGGTTCGATTCTCGCCGGTGGCCAACTATATCCTAAACAGATAATGTTCGTTCTCGGAACGGCTGGCTTTCTCCTATCTTCTCCTTCTTCTCTCTTCGATTTCAGGACGATAAGACCTTTGCTGTCACAGTTCCCTCTATAAAACTTTTCCGTTGTTACATGTCACCCAAATCGTGTTGAATTTCTCGTCCAAGCCAGGAATCAAAGCCGGACCTTCAGCGTGGTAAGACAGTTTAGTTATACCTACTAAAATGTCTAGGATAGGTGAGATGTTTTGAGGTGGTTTATACTTCATTCACATTCACAGGGATCACACTGAAGTTGTGACATGTTAGAAACGCTATTTCCATCAGGTCTAGGACTCTAGGACGTAGGTGGTCTTTGCGCCCATCATATCGAGCAAAATAATGAACTTATCAAAAACCAAACAATACAGAACC
>NW_007431946.1:0-460 GCF_000475195.1 Diaphorina citri
AATTCGCTTTCAAATCAAGCACAATAAACATTAAGTCGAAGGACATTCGTTATGTACCGGAAAGCATGCTCCAATAAATAAGTTGTTCGAATAATTATCCATTTGAAAATTCCGCAGACCCTTTTTCCTGGGAATGCGAAGAATTCATATTATGACCTATTGTGAAAGGGACCTGAAACTTGCATTGAATTCGAAATATCTCTTAGGCCCTTTGATAAATAATGGAAGAAAGTGAATGATGGAAATTCTGATGAGCGATGTCTTTGTTTTTCCTTGAACTGTCTTCTTGGGTGAGAGAGAGAGAGAAAGAGAGAGAGAGGAGAGAGAGAGAGAGATTCTTTCGTTCATTTTCAACAGAAGGAAATAATTTTATGAATTTAACCCTTTGAGTTATAGGCAATAGGACCCAATTAAGAAATAACTTTGAGTTCCAACACTTCTAACTGTTGAGCTTTATTTG
>NW_007431947.1:0-460 GCF_000475195.1 Diaphorina citri
CTACTGAGGAAGCACTTACTTGGGTTCGGGGGAGGATAGAATGCAAGGGATCGCACATTTCCCACTCGGTGATAAGTCTGCTTGATGTTCCACCAGAGAAAGTTGTAACCCGGTAATGTCCATGATTTGATTAGGTATGTTTCCTTCCCCGGCTAGAACCTGATGAGGGGTCTTCTTCAATATCTGATCAAACATAATAAGTGAGATTAGGACGAGAAAATTTCATGAGAAGAATGAAGATCTAAGAAGGAACTGCCATAGACCTGAGCTGTTTCCTCCCCACTTGACACAAACTTGAGCTGTTTTTGCTAAAGTTTTAGACGTGGAGGATTCAGCTCATGGTTTATAGAGTTTGTGAAAGAATTGTTAGATGAAATAAAATAATAATAAATAAATAAGAAGTTTAGATAGAATAGGATAAAATAAAGGACAATTCTTCCTTTTCCCGTGTTCAGACTGC
>NW_007431948.1:0-460 GCF_000475195.1 Diaphorina citri
AGGTCGTTAGGCGGTTGAGTGCAGGTGAAAATCATGTTTACTGAAGAACACAGCTAGGTGTTTTGCTATTTGATAGTGTTGTAATGTAGGATTTTTGGCGATAAAAGAGGAACAAAAAAGAGAGGAGGGAAGAACAAGATGAAGGTTATAGAGGAAATCGAAGACATGTAAAGAAGAAGAAGAAGAAGAAGAAGAAGAAGAAGAAGAAGAAGAAGGAAGATGAAGATGAAAAAGAATGGTGCGTGGGAAGGTTATTGGAGAAAGAGAAATAAAAGAAAAGAGGGAAACAAGGGAGAAAGAGGAAAAAGGAGAAGAGCAAGAAGAAGAAGAAGAAGAAGAAGAAGGATTAAGAGGATGAAGGGGAAGAAGGATAAGGAGGGAAAAAGAGGCAGCAGCATGTTAATGACTATACAACATTGTGCCGGTGTTTGTGTCTCTTTATGGCGCCTTAGAGAGTTCT
>NW_007431949.1:0-460 GCF_000475195.1 Diaphorina citri
GAATAAAATATGTACCGGTGAACCGGTGTATGTAATTCTGACATCTCCACCAATTCTGACATTTTCACCACTGTGAAGACGTAAAGATTTGAAACCTTTCTCTCAGTACCTCTAAAAACAGTATTTCAGCTTTCAACACACACACACAGTCAGATACAGTTAAGCCTAACTCTTATTTTTGAATGATAGATTACGTACAATTAGTGAAAAAGTGATGTATGAGGTACAACTAGTGAGAAGTGTCTGACTCACGATTCACACCATATTACTAGAGAGTGGTAGATAGTAAAGTTCACAGCTTTCAGCACACACACAGTCAGACACAGTTAAGGCTAACTCTTATTTTTGAATGATAGATTACGTACAATTAGTGAAAAAGTGTAAAAGTGATGTATGAGGTACAACTAGTGAGAAGTGTCTGACTCACGATTCACACCATATTACTAGAGAGTGGTAGATA
>NW_007431950.1:0-460 GCF_000475195.1 Diaphorina citri
TTGTAAACGTTTTTCTGTTTAAATTACCTCTATCTTCCTTTCTACTTAACTGTGTACTTATCTACTATTACTCAAGTACATATTTTTCAACAAAATAAAATGTTCTAGTCCTTTTCGTGATAAATTTTGAAAAAATTATCGTTCTTCTTTCTTCGTGAGGCTAATTTAATTCTGCAGATTTCTTTTTTCGAAAATAGAAAACAAAGAGTACCTACGCCTTAAAAATTAAATTTACACCGCCAAGAAAAGAACAAATTTGAATTCGCGCTCTTTTTTAAACGAGTCGAAGAAAATCGGCTTCACTTTTATCACAAGTTTTTGTCAAGTATCCAGTCTTTTTGTACTCCACGGAAATTTCTCGCACTTGCGCAGTGCGCACTCTAGCGTTTAAAATCAAAAAAAGATAAACAAATTAACAAATCTCAAACGTTTTGCGTTGTGCTGATTTTGCCGGAAGTGC
>NW_007431951.1:0-460 GCF_000475195.1 Diaphorina citri
ACTTTCTCAAACACGTCCAAACTAACGAATTTCATTGCATTGCACGTTGCATTGCACAAGTCTGGACCCACCATTAAATGGCAGGGTTCTCCTGAAGGAGCTCTTCTACCCTTCACTCTGAACTTTTACAATGTTGGGGTTTTCTGAACTTGAAGTTGGCACTTACCTTGTTTTGTACCAAACGTTTCGGCCTAAATTCTAGACCAGTCTTCAGCAGATTGTCACAATTATATCATCCGCGAAATGAACTTTAGAATTTAGACCCGAAACGTCCAGTACAAAACAAGGTTCGTGCAAGTGCCAACATCAAGTACAGAAAAACAAAACATTTAAGTTGTTGGCAAATCAAAAATGTCATTTAAATCTTCACTCTGCATATCTGAGTAAGTGCTTTTGCCGCTTGCCGCTGTCCATACAAACCATTTTACTGGCTCTTTCAGAAACTGGGATAGTACTCTGA
>NW_007431952.1:0-460 GCF_000475195.1 Diaphorina citri
GTCACAAGCTTGAGCTCTTGTTAAATGAGCGATAAGTCAACTCAGTCCAAAATTAAAATACCTACCGTTTCCCTAAGATCTTAAAATACTTCCATTCCATTTTTCTAAGATTTTCTTCAGGAGTGTCAGATTTTGGCTAACCGACGTGATGTCAATCTGAAACACTGAAATTTGGTAAATTAATTGATTGAAATTCGGTAAAAGTAATTGATTTAACTTTGGTAAATTGGAATCAAGCCCAAGAAGTCAAAATACGATTTGCCTGGGGCCTAACCAACGGAATATTATGTCATAGAAATCTTTTGATATGCTCGTAGTACGAATACTTCGTGAAATAGGCTTCCAACCCTCAAATTTGGACTACCGACCATCAACTTTGAGATTAGTATGCGCCAAGCCTGGACGTGTGAATACTTCATTGATATTTTCTGATGCTGAAACTGGCTGAAAATATTTTCAT
>NW_007431953.1:0-460 GCF_000475195.1 Diaphorina citri
TCTTTTTCAAAAAAAAAAAAAAAATATAGAACATTCATCCCACTTGCATATTTACTCAATATTAAATTGTATTTTTTGCTCTTTCTTTCATTACTTGCGTATTATATATTTTTCCAGGAATCTCCTCGTAATTTTTATTAAATTCTCATGGAATGGAATAGAAATGGAAATAACTGCAAATAAACTTTCAATTTATATTCTCTCGAGACTCAAATTAGTTGCTTTCCAACAGATGTTCAGATCTTTTTTTCTTTTTTTTTAAGAACAAGGAGATAAAGGGTTAAAGGGAAGAATTAGAGAGAGGGTGTGAGAGAGAGAGAGAGAGATATTCTTTCTCAGAAATCGATCGCAGAATAGAAAAGAAAATAATAGAATAGGTAGGTAATCCTCAATATAATTTGAGAATTTGACCACAATAATAGTAGTAGCCTACTGCTGGAGTAAAGGGACTTTTCAGTCC
>NW_007431954.1:0-460 GCF_000475195.1 Diaphorina citri
GAAGGGCAGGTATATGGGTATGTTTCGGTGGAATCTTGGGATCTAAAAGTTGTAGAAGGAAAACAAACAAAAAAGTCACAAATTGTTAGCTTTACCTACAAAAAATGCCTCACTAAAGTAAATACATGGCCTTTATTGCAATTGGTCACCAATGTTAAGCAACGTCGCACATGTTTTTCACTTGGATGGTTCGTCACACTTGGGAAATAAAAATATGATTGGAAATGCCAGTCTAGTTAGCATAAAGAGTAGGGCGTTTGTCTGGACACCTTCACAAGTTCTTTGTAGGTTGCGGATTCCCGTTCGGGGTAAACTTTATCCTAAACGGATGAGGTTTGTTTTCGGAACGGCTGACTTTCTCCTATCCTGTTTTCCTTCTCTCTTCGCTTTCAGGACGATAAGACCTTAGCAGTTACAGTGCCCTCTGTCAAACCTGTTTGATAGAGGCCTTGTCTACTAG
>NW_007431955.1:0-460 GCF_000475195.1 Diaphorina citri
GAAAAAGAAATTGGAGGGAGAGGGGAGAACTTTCAATAGAGAGAAAAGGGGAAGCAAGTGAGAGAGGGAGATGAAGAGAGAGAGAGAGAGAAAGAGTGAGAGAAGGAGGAGGGAAAGAGAGGGAGGGGGGAGAGAGAGAGGAATTATTTCACTTGAAAATTAATTCATCCATGTACACACCACTTGCAGATCGTATAAATAATATGACAACCCTTAAATTTTAAAATCCTTAACATTCACCCTCTTTATCTTTCTCCCTCTGTCTGTCAGCCGTTCCGAGAACGAACCTTATTTGTTTAGGATAAAGTTCGACCTGAGCGGTAATCGAACCAGCGACCTATAGGTAAGGCAGGCAGAGACTAGACTACATATTATGTATGTAGGTAGGTATTGTCTTGCTCTAAAGTTTGAAGTTTATACCAGACAAAAACAAGCTAGAATCTCTATTAGAACTCAGCTA
>NW_007431956.1:0-408 GCF_000475195.1 Diaphorina citri
TTAATGGTTCACAAATAAAAGGGAAATTTGTTGACACAGGGGAGTATCGAACCCGCAACTTCTCAACTGTAAGTCAGACGGTTCTAAAAGTTTCACCATTCGATTTGGCGTGAAAAATCACATGGGATCAACTATTCACTTGCTTATTTGGTAACGGTTCACAAACAAAAGAGAAATTTGTTGACACAGGGGAGTATCGAACCCGCAACTTCTCAACTGTAAGTCAGAGAGTGCTAAAAGTAGCACCATTCGATTCCGCGTGAAAAATCACATGAGATTAACTATAACTATTCACTTCCTTATTTGGTAACGGTTCACGAATATAAGGGGAATTTGTCGACACAGGGAAGTATCGAACCCGCAACTTATCAACCGTAAGTCAGACAGTACTAAAAGTAGCACCATTCG
>NW_007431957.1:0-460 GCF_000475195.1 Diaphorina citri
TACTCGTACTTTATATTTTTTTCTTACTTGGATTGAAATCAGTTTTATAATGGGGTTGTGTGCGAAATCTTTTCTTTTCTTTTTGATTTATTTTCCACACTGAAAACCTGGAATTTAGTATACTCTTGTGCTTTACCTAGCTTGAAAGCTTGAAACTACTTCAGAGACAACAAAACAATAGTTTGATCGAAATTTTGGAATTTTTTCTAGGACATCTTTTTTAATGTTTTCCTTTTTCTTGATTTCAGAATACCTGGACGACTCGCTCATCGCAGACGAAAAGAAAGGCAAGAAGAGGGCTCGAACGGCTTACACTTCGAATCAGCTGCTAGCGCTCGAAAAGGAGTTCAACCAACAGAACTACATTCTGAGAGCCAAACGACATCAACTAGCCAAAGAACTGAACCTGTGTGAGAGGCAAATCAAAATCTGGTTCCAGAATAGGCGAATGAAGAAGAAG
>NW_007431958.1:0-460 GCF_000475195.1 Diaphorina citri
TAAAAAAAAAAAAAAAAAAAAAAAAAAAAAAAAAAAAAAAAAAAATGCCATGCGACAGTTCAGAGTGACTAAAATACCATTCTTTGGCATAGCTTTTCCCGAAATAAAGCGAATTTAACGAAGCTTTCAGATTTCAAATGTGGTACAATCGCTTAAAGTAGCGAAATTCATTTCCAAGCACGTTCTCTTGCTGACCGCAGGGGGGTGGGGGTCAGAACAATGTGTTAAGCCTAAATTATTCGCAATTAAGGTCAAGCCATCCTTCTTTTGTTGATGCAAATAAGATTAGACAATCCAGCATCTGCCTAATTTAAATCCTGAATCTCGTGTGCTCCTGTGTCAGAGTGGTGGCGTGGTGGCAGTAGATTGATTGGACTGGAGAAGGTGGATGTCAGGGTTCAAAACCCGATTTGTAAAAAAAAAAAAAAAAAAAAAAAAAAAAAAAAAAAACGGACACTTT
>NW_007431959.1:0-460 GCF_000475195.1 Diaphorina citri
TCTAAATTAAAGTTTCAAGAAAAAGAGAGTAAAAATCGGCCTATCAAGTATCTAACGATAACCTAGCTTAGTAGGTATAGCCATGGATGTTTGTATAAAGGGCTTGCCTGATAAACAGAAGGGCGAAAACTCCAATCCTACCCAAGGCAGGAATCTTACTGTAGAACCCTAATCTACTACATAACCTCTTGCTGATCCCCTGTCTATTTTGCTTCCCCGTTCAGAAATGGAAAGGTTAGAGCTGCGTTTGCAACTGTACGAAAGCTGTGGTGAAGAGCACAACGCTCGTCTCAAGACAATGCTAGAACGAGATGAGATTCTGAAGAAACAACTACACCGGCTGGAAGAAGATAATATGAAACTGAGACGAGACAATCAATTTCTGGAGATGGAGAAGTGTGAATATGAGGAGCTGGAGAATGATACCAGACTCCAATGCCAGAGACTTGAAGTCAAACTA
>NW_007431960.1:0-460 GCF_000475195.1 Diaphorina citri
AATAAAATGAACTAACAAAAGGAACCAAAATAAAATACCCAACAGGTAGGTAACTAAAAATAAATAAATATAACGTCATTTAAGAGAACACCCAGGAAGGAGATTTTATGAGATTATTACGTTCACACATTTTATGTCAAATAGGTAGACCTCTGCCTGGGGGACGGTAAACAGGGAGGATACCCGCCTGAAATTTCCCTTGTTGAAGAATTAACAAAGGTTGAGTGTAAAGGGCTCGTGAAACGTAAAGCCAAATCAAATGCAAGCACAAAAGCGATTTCCCTAGGGCTGACGAAAAACGGAAAGACGATCCTGTCTGAACACGGGAAAATGTGAAGAAAAATCAGGTAGACCTCATACAATGTTCTACTCTGTTCCACTTTAGTCATACCTTCAAATAATTAAGTTGGCTTTTGGCCTTCTGCCTTCTCTCTCTCTCTCTCTCTCTCTCTCTCTCTCT
>NW_007431961.1:0-460 GCF_000475195.1 Diaphorina citri
CTACATTATACAGGGTGTTTCTACAAGACTTTATAATCACCCTGTACATACTTGGCAATACATGCGAGCCCACCCAATTATCACCGAATATCAGCTATTGTCAGCTCACCAATTATCGAATTAAAATAGCGATCGATTCCTAGACGAAAAATAGTCGACTTACCATCACCATCAGCACCCTAAAAGGCCTGTTCCCACTTGTCGTTCGGAAAAAAAATCGTGTCGTGTGTAGTGGGGAACACTTATTTAAATTACATTGCCTACAGGACTTTGGGGGGGAAAAGAAGTCGGATGAAACTCACGACGAGAAAGAAAGGGGGCTTCAACTTTCTTTCCTTTTATTTTTCAAGCCAAGCCCAGTGTTTTTTTTTTTATCAACTGAATCCGCATCGTTTATTTTCTCCTTTGGTTGTGTATTTAACACTGCCGTCTTCACGCCTCTATACTGTTCCTATGCCAT
>NW_007431962.1:0-460 GCF_000475195.1 Diaphorina citri
CCCAGCATCTTGAATATTTCACCATTCTCAAACAGTTTCAGAGTACTGTCACAACCTCCCACGTGTGTCCCATTGATAAATATGTTGGGCACAGTTTTCTGTTTGGTTTTCTCGTACAACGCATCTTGAATCCGCGCGCCATCCTCTCCCAACAAATCCAATTCAATCGCCTTGAACGGCTGTTGTACAGAATTGAATTTCTCCTTGATTTTCGTACAGTAGGGACATGTTGTCTTGCTGAAGATGACAATCTTGTTGCTTGATATCTCCGCGGTTATGAAGGTGCTCACCTCTGAGCCACCTAGTTTGGGAAGAGACATTTGTGTTTTTTCATGAAGTCTCTGTATCCTATTGATCAACAGCTGCTGATACTGAAAGCAATATAAATTTCAACTTATTCTAGAACATTATTGTGGAAATATTCCGGACAGCCCTAGAGCCCTACTCTGGTAGTTTTGTT
>NW_007431963.1:0-460 GCF_000475195.1 Diaphorina citri
AACTTTCTTAATTCACTAATGTTCTGATTCCACGAATACACTGGTCTATTCCTTTTTCCAGCAATCTTCTTTATAAGTGTCTATCACATGCTGTTTTAATCATGTGCATAAACTCTTCTGCCGTGTGTGTTTTATTCCTGTTACAAAGCTCTTCTACTTTTTTTCGTACGCCTAGTTCATCAGACTTTTGGTATTTCCAACCATATTGGCGAAGGGGTTCCATTCTGGTGTCTGTTCTATTTACCTCTTCATTAAGAGTATAAGTGATGAAGCGGTGGTAGCTGTAATTTTTACTTTTTTTTAAACTTTAATAACAATGATCCCTAATCTAGGCGCACGGCAGTGCGCCAGGCCAAGTTCCGGCCTGAGCACGCCAGTGTGATATATTACACGAAGCATTTCGACGCATTTTTACCCCTATCATAACTCCGTCAATTTTCAATGTAATCTCACGAAATTT
>NW_007431964.1:0-460 GCF_000475195.1 Diaphorina citri
TTTATAGTATCCGCGATTAGCTCGAATTAACCTATTCGCTGACCAAGTGTCAAATTACAAGATACAAGTCTAGCTAGCCCAACATAGATCTCACCAGATGACTAGATACTAGATAGTTAGGTACTTATTGTTTGAGAGGAACGAAATGGAAATGGTCTTTTTAACGGATTCTATTCTTCATAGACTTGCTTATTGGTTTAGGTACTTTAGGTGTTTGGTACTATGTTAATAAGGTACTGCCTTAGGTCGGCCATTCACGTACATCAAGTACAGTTATAACTACGTGAATGGCCGACCTTAAAGTTATCATATATTTTACATTTAAGACACTAAAGGGTTAAAGCAAGTGACGAAACACTAAAATAAATAATGAATTCTTCCTCATTGCTTTAGGATTTTAATTTGATTGCTTCTTTGATAGTTTAACCCTTGACAAAGATCAATACTTAGCTTTCAAGCT
>NW_007431965.1:0-460 GCF_000475195.1 Diaphorina citri
TACGGTATGAGAAACAAAAATGTGACTTGTAAGTACTGATTTCACTTCGTAAGTATTGCGATAAATACCTAATAAAAAAGGCTCGACCTCTTTTTTCCAACGGCAAATTATCAGTCAACAAAGGCTACACTTGTTTTGGTACCTTAAAACAAACAAAAAATTTGTTCATTCCTGATTGAATAATTACATTGATATCCAATATCTCTGTCTAGCGGATGAGCCTGTGTGAATGTCTATAAAAGTTAACTGCTTTCCAGCAAAACGAAAACATGCCTATAAAATTAAGATTATGTCAACATAAAGACAGACTTAGGTACTTCTACTTCACATTGCTTTTGCCTCATTTTGTCGCTATTAACGGAGTAATAATTACGAATTGATGGGGTCAGGCATGACTGATTAGGGTAATCCCAGGAATAAGAAATGTAGGCTATCCTATCAAAGGTTTGTTCTTTTGGTA
>NW_007431966.1:0-460 GCF_000475195.1 Diaphorina citri
TTTTTCAACTTTTCAATTGAAAGAATTACCTACTAATTAGACACAAATAAGAGAAGATTGAAATATGAATCCGTTGTCTAGTGTTGCTAGAACTGGATCTCTATGAAAACCTTAGTGTTTAAAAAATTCTCTTTATTATCTATCAATTTATCATCGACAGAAATTATTCTATCGTTGAAAATTAATTGATTCTCCAATTTTCCATGAAATATTTAAAATTTTCATCTAATTGTAGTCCACAGAAATGATTTTTCTTCTTGGAAATCTAATATTATTATAATAGGTATAATCGCAAACAAGTTGCCTCTTTATATTGATTTTTCATTCGCAATGTGGGACAAAAAAGGGTAAGTAAAAGAAAATAGGTACCTAGGTAACCAATAGAGAAAAAAAATCTTGGAAATCAAATCAGTCTTCAATTTTCCTAGAATTCTCTTTAGGAAAGCTGGAAACCCCACCG
>NW_007431967.1:0-460 GCF_000475195.1 Diaphorina citri
GTTTACATTGTATTACTCCCGTCTCATGATGTACCTATTGTAGTAATCCACTTGCTACTTGTTCTCTGTTGCTGTTTTCTACTGTTCGGCTTTTTGCATTGTACCTTATTAGGAATCCTAGTTTGATCCGGCAAGTTGTCCAAGACTAACCCAAAACCCATCTTACTAATAATTCAGTGAACTGTAAAGTCCGATTGTCATATTGGACTCAAAATTTAATGAGCAATTTTTCTTGATGTGTTGGATACGTTTATGTTTGCAAATGTTCGTCAAAATAGAAAATTTGACTAGGCGATCATTCCGGAGTTATGATGGAACAAACAAATTTACAAACTAGTCATGTAGAATTCACTTTGAAATATTGATATTAGCTTACGCGTTTAAACTTTCTTGACTTGGCGGCGCGGAGCGCTACCGCGCTCCTTAATCATTATCAAAATAGGTAGGTAAGATTACCAGT
>NW_007431968.1:0-460 GCF_000475195.1 Diaphorina citri
TCAACACCAGAGGAAAACCAACAAGATCCTGGCCAATAGGATACTCGAGTTGGAAAAACAAACACGCGGTCAAGATACGTGTGAGGTGCTACTGAGGGGGTATTCCGCGAGTGGGGTCAGTAGTGAAACAGCTGAATGGGATAGTAAAGACAGGGAGGCAAATGAGACAACTACGCTGAATAAACCAAGCAAAGACGATGACGAACCAAGTAAACACAGGCTGAATGAAGGCACTATCAAAGGGATAGAACAGGTAGACAAAAAAGCAGAGAATGAAAGCATGAAATGTGATAACAGTACTTCACAGGCAGCTATAGAGAAAGAAAAAGTGGTGCTAGAAAAGAAGATATGTGATGGCTCTAGAACTCCTGAAGGTGGGATGAATTGTACGGGGCTAGAGTGTCTCAGACGAAACAAAACAGACAATCTTAGTGACGCCAAAGAACTCAGCGAAAATGCC
>NW_007431969.1:0-460 GCF_000475195.1 Diaphorina citri
GCTCCAGTATATGTGGGAGCGGTATGGCGATAAATACGAGTGGTTCATGAGGGCGGATGACGATCTGTATGTGCGGGGTGAGAGGTTGGCGAGAATGCTGCGCTCTGTGGACAGCTCGAAGCCGCAGTTCATTGGACAGGCGGGTGAGTGCAGCACTGCAGCAGTGGTCGTGTGGCATATTGTTTCTTAAACCAGCGGCGACAGCACGTTGAATGTACCAGTTCCGTACGGATCACTGAAGTTAAGCAACGTTGCACCTAGTACCTGGATGGGTGACCGTCTGGGGAATTGAGGAGACGGGTAGCTTGTCGCCAAATGGTTGGTGAAACCTCCGTCAAAAGTTAGTTGTTAAAAGTGACGCTAAACCCTTAAACCTACCTTCCCCCAACCTTTACTCCTGCAGTCTAAACAAGGTCTTATGTATTTGGTACAGAATAGGTGTCAATTTTATTATAAAAAC
>NW_007431970.1:0-460 GCF_000475195.1 Diaphorina citri
ATTTTGGGGCCAATATAATGAAGCGACGACTTCAAACTGCATAGAACCGAAAGCTAAAAGCTCTGAGTCTATAGCCAGTCTAGTTAGCTTGGAGGGTAGTGCGTCTGCCTTGTAAACGCTAGGTCGTGGGTTCGATTCCCGCCCGGGGGGCGGATATTATCCTGAACAGATAAGGTTCGTTCTCGGAGCGGCTGGCTTTCTCTTATCCTGTCTTCCTTCTCTCTTCACTCTCGGAACGACAAGTCCTTAGCAGTTACAGTTCCCTCTATCAAACCTCTTCAAAGAAAGAAAGAGAGAATGTATGAAAAAAAAAAAGTAAAAAAAGTATGCTTTTTGCTCTCCGATCCACTCTATTTTTAGCCTTAGTATACAGCAGCGCGCAGACTGATCATACACTTCCAACACTTCATACATTTCCGACAAATTTTGTATTTTGCTTCCTATGTTAAGTAATGGTAGT
>NW_007431971.1:0-460 GCF_000475195.1 Diaphorina citri
TTTCGTGATGACGTCAGTTCATGTGTCAGTTCGTGATGACGTCAGTTCATGCGTAAACCATGGCTGTTTCAACGTTATATTTTTTGCGACCTTTTAGGGGATTTAGGGACCGTTTTGGATGTTTTTGAGTGCGCCAATGCACTTTTTGGGTACTTTTACATCGGAATAGGACTCTATCTCGAAAAAAATTTCTTTGGTTGAGCCCCATTATACAAGAAGTAAATGCCGCCACTGTTAGCTTCAATGCACCCTAGAGGGCGCCTATTATTTTGGCTCTTTCACAAATTCACAAAGTCCCTTCCCTGCCCTCCCAGGAAAAAACTATAAAATAATATTTGAACTTTGGGAAAGTGAGAACTTAACGCCACCACTGGTCGCTGCGCGAATTCTAGAGTTCCTAGAGATCTCCTAGCCACACGCCACCACTGGTCGCTGCGCGAATTCTAGAGTTCCTATAATA
>NW_007431972.1:0-460 GCF_000475195.1 Diaphorina citri
GAGTAAAAAAAAAAAATCAACAGGGTTTTTCATGTAAACCTTATGTATTATGCTGCTAAACTTATAAAATACACGAGACCTTGTTCAGACTGCGGGAGTAAAGGGACTTCTCTGTTTCCTTCTGGCAGTATAAACAAGGTATATTCTATTCTATTCTACCTACCTATTAATAATATCACAAATACCCATAGGCACTATGCTAAATGAATTGGTCTACCTGGAGGGAATTTAAACAGGGAGTAGACCAGCTTATTCTGGCTGGGGAGTAGACCAGCCTGAAATTCCCCTTGCTGCTGAAATTCCCCTATTCATTTATGTTCCTATTATTTTTCTTACCTTACAGAGGAGATCACAGCCAGCTTCAGAAGGTTTGGTCCCCTGGTAGTAGACTGGCCTCACAAGGCAGAGAGTAAATCATATTTCCCTCCTAAAGGATACGCTTTCCTCTTGTTCCAGGTAA
>NW_007431973.1:0-460 GCF_000475195.1 Diaphorina citri
TCAGGCTTAGAAGTAGCATCAGGCCGATCAGGTGCGGCTTAGCAGTTCATCCCGCATACACCCCTGGCACACAGCCGATTGCAATTCCTAAAACAATTCGTTTAACCGGCAAGTCTGAAAAGGAAATGAGTTGATTTCTAGCGAAATTCAGAACTTTATGTCTGGGTTGTGTTCTTTGGGTCTCTTGGATCACTAGGAACCTCTTCGCTATTTGGGAATGGTGTATGTGTATTGTGTATTCAACGTGCTCTTTACTTTACCCACAAGACAAGAGAGGTGACTCTCTTAGTATGGGGAAGTTTGCATCCATTAATTTCTGTGCCCTAATGAAAAACGGTCAAACTTTCTTGACTTGGCGGGGCGGAGTGCTACCGCGCTCCTTAATATAAGTACCTAATACCACCCTACTAAAAATTAAAAACATAAATGGGCTCAGAACTGGCAGAGTTTTCCATTTTAC
>NW_007431974.1:0-460 GCF_000475195.1 Diaphorina citri
TTGGATAAGTCCTTCTATGGGGACAGACAGACTGACAGAGTGACAGACAGACACCGAAGCGAATACAATAGTCCGTCCCTTATCTTATACCTTTTATTATTACTAGGTATCGTAATAATAAAGGAAGGACGGACTAAAAAGAGAGAAAGGAAGAAAGAGAGAGAGAGAGCCTAAGGGAGTAGAAAATAAATAAAGAGAAAGTATATTTGGCTGAAGCAAGATAGAACGATGTAAAAAGAGAAGAGAGCAGGACAGAGTGGGAGGGAGAGAGTATAAGAAAATGTGTAGGAGTAATACAAAAGAGAGGAAGAGAGAGAGAATTAAAGAGCAAATTTTAAATTATTCATACACCTTTCTCTTTGCGTTGTTCATCTCTCTTTCTCTCTCTAATATCCTTTTTAACTCCTTTATGATTAATTCTCTACCTTCCTCCTTTTTCATCTTTATCTTTTCTCCTCTC
>NW_007431975.1:0-460 GCF_000475195.1 Diaphorina citri
TAGATTCCATATATTCATATTTGCTGTACCAGGTGCATATTGAGACTAGTATGATTACATTATGATGTACCTTATTTGACATAATACACGTTTATAATGTGTAATACGATATACTTAGATATGGCACATGTTCATTTTGGTCCCAGTCCACACTATGAGGCTCCGTTTTCCTCTAACTTTCAAATTAAAATAGACCATAGGTACTTGGGAGCTAAGAGAATACCTGACTTTGTGCCGAATGTGCCGCTTTGTGTAGGGAACATACTTTTTTCAATATGCGACTGACTTTACTCATTTGCCTGTTATTTATATTTTTTTTTTCCTCTAAAAATAAGAATATAGTTTCTTAGATATTTTTTAAAGTATCTGTACTAAAGCATTAGACAATAGTTGAGTTAGCTCCGCCAAAATTATGTACCTACTTAGATAAACGCTTTTTTATTATTGTTTCTACCAAATT
>NW_007431976.1:0-460 GCF_000475195.1 Diaphorina citri
CTGATTTCAGAAAATTTGCTCATTAGATTTTGGCAACGTTGGGACTTCATGGACCCAGAAAGGACACATTTTCTGAGTCCCTATAACAGTTTACTGAATAAATAGTATGTATCATTCATAGGTAGGTACTTATTAGTTATGAACTTAAAATATGATAAAAACTACCTGGTAAGTTTATGATAAAAACAATTATTTAAGGGACTTTTTTGGTCGTTGAAAATTCCTCAATTTATGAGACTACAAGTCTAGAACAGAGAACTGAACTGTTCCCTCAGGCCTCAGGACTAATAGCCTAAGTTTTAGAGTTCAGTCAAGTAGATCTTCTTGAAAATTAGATCCAATACGTCTATGTTCACTAGTACTTGTCATTAGTTCAAGGCGATTCGCAGAACCACCCTATATTGATACTATCAGCTTGGAAAATAAACTTACTGGCGAAACTTCGTGTTCTTACTTTTCA
>NW_007431977.1:0-460 GCF_000475195.1 Diaphorina citri
AAGTAACCATCACTCATTATATCTCCATTCACCAGTTTCCCACAGTATAAAATATTGTTTAATACACACATTAATAAACAGGCACCCCCTTTTACTTATTTGGTGTTTTGTAGGGTACCTACCTATTAAGGAGCGCGGTAGCACTCCGCCCCGCCAAGTCAAGAAAGTTTGACCGCGCTACTAGAGATATTATTTCTTATTTTGTAATGTGTTCTGTAGTTAGGAATTATTCCTTATTTTGTAATCACCCACACAACTCACAGTCCTTTTATAATAGCGTTATTGTGAAACCTTAAAAAAACGTGTACTATACTCAATAAAATATATTAAAAAATATAAATCTGGTTTTTTATTTCAGCTTGTAGCTTATATACTATAGGTGGACATCAGGAAATTAAATTAAATAATCAAACTACCAAGTAAAGAGTTAAAGTTGCATTTTAATTAAAAATATTTATCT
>NW_007431978.1:0-460 GCF_000475195.1 Diaphorina citri
AGGTAGCTGATTGATTAAAAAAAAAATCAATAACATACCTAATTGTTGAAAAAGATAACTCATAGTAAAACATTTTTCGGGTGACACAATTAAATTAAAAAGAAAACATCAAATAATTTTTAACTAATAGGTAAGTTTAGAACATTAAAATAGAGGTAAATTTTGTTTGGTAAAAAATCTTGGTGTTGTTCTCTTTCCAAATCTTGTTTGTATTTTGCTACTTTTTTATGCTTTAATTAAATTATTAAATAACATGTCTTACGTCAAAATATAGTTAAATGTATACACTATACAGTGAGAAAAAAAAACAACCAACTTTCAGATCTCTTTTCAAGAAAAAAGATCATAATTTATTGTTTGTTTCTTCTATTTATTTTCTTTGATTTCAAAATCACATTACAACTGGCTATAAAATACACATGTTTGTACGAATATTGTGTCTTCTCTTTTCTTTCTAAAT
>NW_007431979.1:0-460 GCF_000475195.1 Diaphorina citri
AGCCACGGTATCTGATTCACACCTCTATTGAAGTTACGTAGGATTTCGTGAGTCAAACAATATTATAATCTTCGACCTTTATGGAAGCATGGACATGGAGCTCGTTCAGAAATGAAGCAAATACTCAAGTATTTGTATATGAACATGGTTTTCGATTATTGGGATTATGATAATCTGATAATGATAGGTAGGTAAGTAATTAGGTAGGTATCTGAAAGATGTGAAGGTTTCAAAGGTATACTTAACATAGGCAACGGAACATGTATTGTGATCGATGATAGTCAATAACCAACACATGATATCTATGGGTATGTATGTGCCCAAGAACCTAACCTTATGAAACTGTAGCTACTTAGTCCTTTTGCTCTTGCTCTCTCAATTGATAAGAAAACAGCCATACATGGACATGTGCTGCCTATCCTATGAGATCACTTTCTTGCTGTCAGAATTAAAATTAATA
>NW_007431980.1:0-460 GCF_000475195.1 Diaphorina citri
GACAGGATAGGAGAAAGCCAGCCGTTCCGAGAACGAACCTGATCTGTTTAGGATAAAGTTCGCCCCGGGAGGGGATCGAACCCGCTCCCTAGCGCGTACAAAGCCCTCGGACTTGACGTCTGAAATTTACCGCACAGACGTGCCATGCTCTTTAGAAAGACTACGTTGTGAGACCAAGTTTAGAAGTTAAGTTCGCAAACAAATTGTATCGTGTGTGGTTTTAAAGTTGGATGACGAACCGTGCTTAGCACATTCTCTAATCACAACTTGTGTTCAGGAGTTCGTTTATTGGCAACTTCTAGCAAAATTTATACTTTACAATAAATTCTTTACATAAGAGCTGTTCAGTAAAACATGCTGGTCCGCAAGTAGGTGTCTACTACAATAGGGTAAGTGTACCATTTATTCGCCCACCTAAAAAACGTACCATTTATTGGCCCACCTGTGGGTCTACGCTACA
>NW_007431981.1:0-460 GCF_000475195.1 Diaphorina citri
CCTTGACCATCTTTGTGAAGGACTGACCTCTCCAGCCATGAGGTTCAACTTTTCAAATCTTCGAAATCATATTCTCATAGAACAGTCAAGTATGTAGATCTGATGAAAATTTTGTTGGTATAAATTGTCTTGATCATTCTTTCATAGCCTTCTTTTTCACTATCGCAAGGTTTTAGCTAGCAATGGCATCAAGAGAAAATAACTTCAAGAGATTTTCAACAGTCTTCTGAGGAGAGCTTTCTTCCCATGACTTCAATCCGCTATGGGAGATTTCCAAGACACAAAGTAAAACACGATCAAAGTTCCATTGAACTTGTGTTAACCATCACCATCAATGCAGACAAACATGATGTCATTTTCTTCAGAACAACTCCACAGTCCGTAGCATTATTATTTCTACATTTTCTATCACTACACATTTTCTATTTATAGGGAGAATCGCCAGAATATCGTTTTCTCA
>NW_007431982.1:0-460 GCF_000475195.1 Diaphorina citri
TGAAATCGTAATTACAAAATTATGTAATAATAATCATAATTATTGTTGAAATTATGGAAATTTCAAACAATCGAAAACACAATAATAATCATAATAATAAAGTTATTAAAAGTTTAAACTTGGATTGGCCTGGAGCGAGTTAGATTCTACATATTTAATTTAGTAACATCTACATATAGGTAGGTAACTAGATACAGTTTAATTCTACAGTAAAGTATTGTATTGCCCATCCCACCTCCAAATATAACCCTGATGGTTTCGTACGCGGACGACTGTTCGCTTCTAATTTCTGGCACGGACACCGAAGCAATGACCAATGACCTGAACAAATACCTAAATACCCTGCATACATGGTTGAGCAATAGAAACTCACAGTTGTCTCCCGAAAAGTCCACATCCACCCTTTTCACCACGTGGACAAGAGAGGTCAACACACAACTCAATATAGTGGTTGACGGTA
>NW_007431983.1:0-460 GCF_000475195.1 Diaphorina citri
TATTTGAAAATTTGGAAAATAATTCATTGTGCATTTCCAAAAAAAAAGACATTTTTAAAATTCTTGAAACAGACATTATCCCTCATTATTTTTGTTTCTATTAATCATCAATTTATCATTATTTACTAGTTACATTAGAATCAGTTCAAAATATATCTTTCATTTTCGTTTTTCCCTTACAAAGAAATTGTTTTTCAATATGTTTCATTTGTTTCATGGACACTCAATAATCTCTCTTAATTAGAAATCTTAGGTTAGGGTGTTCTAAAGTTCGGTAGATATATACCTACCCGTTAGGTAAATATTTCTCATTTCGAGAAATGAAACGAAATACTTTACTATTTTCAAAATGGTTTTTTTATCACATCCACCTCTTTACTTTCACATAAATTGAACTAGTCAATTATTAAGTCCTTCATTATATCAAAGGTGGCAGAAACAATGCTCTTCACAAACTGTG
>NW_007431984.1:0-460 GCF_000475195.1 Diaphorina citri
CGAAATTTCTGTGTGCGGAGTCCAAAATGTAGGACTATTACCCCTGAGAGAGCATAAGATTTTGATTATCCAAATCTATCACCAAATGAACAAACACATTACCAATGGGTTGGTAATAATTATTGTAGAATTGATCAGGATAATTTATCAATGGTTATGCAAGAAACATTACCATTAATTTAGAGCTGCACTTTGAAAATGTTTTGTCAACCTTCTAATCCGATTCCATTCTCCAATTAATTTATTCAAGAAATTCAGAAGCATTGGAAACGGAACCAAAAGACTCCAGAAAAGAATTACATTGTTTAGAATATTAGAATGTTTACTCCATGTTTACTGTTAAATAATAGGAAAACCTTTTGTTCGTATTGTAGCTAATAATTTGTTGAACCACATTCAATCTATTCTAAATCCATCAAAGGTTTTTTGTTTCTTCTAGAGTTACATCATGCACAATGTG
>NW_007431985.1:0-460 GCF_000475195.1 Diaphorina citri
ATCTTAATTCCTTCAACCTTCTCTCAGTTTCAACTTGGCTATGTTTTCCCTACTCAAATAAATAAATAAATAAATAAAAGTTAAATCCGAAGAGAAAACAAAGCCAAGTTGAAACTGAGAGAAGGTTGAAGGAATTAAGATTCATAAGGCACGAAAAACTGGGAATGCAGACTTGGCCTTTATTTTCTGATCTCACCACTTTTATAGATCGACATTTTTGGATAGGAACTTGGCCTTCACATTTGTGTTTTTGTGGGATTTAAATTATACTTAACAATTGGTTCTACCTACTTATTCATCCTATGTTCAATAGGTACAAGATCCGTGTTTTAAAACAATCCCCATATTAACGGATCATGCTTTGAAACAGTGCCTAGGTCAGTCATTTTTAGTCCGTCCTTCCTTCATTATTACAATAGTAATAAAAAGGTATAAGGGACGGACTATTGTATTCGCTTCG
>NW_007431986.1:0-460 GCF_000475195.1 Diaphorina citri
CGTTTTGTTATTCCATAAAACCCATAGGTAAAAATAATATACCGAGGGGTTGGGTAAGGTAGGGGGGGCGTGAAAAAAAAATGAGAATATGCCCAAAGGGGGCGCCATGCAAAAAAAGTTTGAGAACCACTGGGATAGAGAGATTAGGATTAAGGCTTATAGGTACCCAAGTAGTAGAGAATGGGATTGGAGATGTTAAGATGTATTGTAGAGAGTTGTGAGGCCTATAGTGTGTCCAGATCAATGTGACAGCAAAAAATAGGCATTGTTGCCAAACATGTCACATGTGCAATGGTAGAGAATCTCTAAAAGGGGAAGCTATATTGCACAGGTGTTCCTCCGACAGTGAAACAAAGTCAGGCTGGGCGATATCCACCTTGCGTGTTCTGGAATCCAACCTCTGAACTTAGAGCTACCTCTGCATTTTAGAAGAGAGAGTTTATCAAAAATAGACCTTTAC
>NW_007431987.1:0-460 GCF_000475195.1 Diaphorina citri
GCCTTATCCTCAACAGCTAACCATCAATCAATACTTGCCAGGACAGGGTAAGCTTTTTCCTACAAGTCTTTTTTTTTTAATCCAGCTTGGAAGGTAGCTTGTCTGCCTTGTTAGCACTAGGTCACGGGTTTGATTCCCGCCTGCTTGTTCTCAGAATAGCTGGTTTTTTTTTCCTATCCTGTCCTCATCTTAGATTTCAGGACAATGAGATCTCCATTGCATTGCCAGCCTAGTTGACTTGAAGGGTAGCATGTTTGCCTTGTAAGCTCTAGGTTGCATGTGGAATTCCAACCTGGTGCGAACTAAGCAAATTTCATTCCAAACTGATAAGGTTCATTCCTGGAACCACTGGCTTCCTCCTAACCTGTCTTCCTTCTCTCTTATGCCTCATTTACATTCAGCTCACTTCTGTGGCAATGAGCAGGAAAGTGGGCAGGGAATTGGGCATGACGAGAATGTA
>NW_007431988.1:0-460 GCF_000475195.1 Diaphorina citri
GGTTAGCTACAGGCTGTTAGTTGGCTGACTGTAAGGCGTAGTGCGCCTTACAGTCAGCGAGGGAACTGTAACTTCTAAGGTCTTATTGTCCCGAAAACCAAGAGAGAAGGAAGGCAGGAGTAAGCCAGCCGTTCCGAGAGCGAATATTATCTGTTTAGGATAAAATCCGCCCTTGTAGACGGGAAAAATCCCGGGTTTAATTTCCAGCAGAGAAGTTTTTTCGGCCTTTCCCTCTTCTGATTTGATTTCCCTTACCCGTTTCGAACAGTACACTATGCTGGGGCGATACAACCACTCGAATCTGAGTCGACGCCTTCACATTGACACCTAGGCAACACGCAACACCCGCTGGAGTAGAATTAGGCGGCCGTTCATTGGACCCGATTAGGCTCCGGACCAATGTGGTGATTTCCTGATGCATGGTGAGTAGTTTGAGATGAAGGTTCATAGACCAGGTGAG
>NW_007431989.1:0-460 GCF_000475195.1 Diaphorina citri
GCCAGTTTCCTGACTGCGCCACTATACAACTCTTCCATGGTAACATACAGGGTGTGTACGACGTCCTTGCCCTTCCGGCTCTTCTGCTGTTGTTGACCACGCCTATGGTACCTGTGTAGGAATCCAGTAGTTCATTTTATGAGGTACACTGTAAATAAACTTCGTGGGTATTTTTACATGAAGTTGGGTTTAGGACTCATTCGGATTAAGCAATCTGATAGTTACTATAAATACATGTGAATCAAATATGAGGAATTCTTACTTAAAACAGCACTTTTTTGAGCAATGGGCCATTGGAATTCTTCTGGGGTTTTGTTACCTTGAGATCTCTATCTGTTTGTATTGGTCCAATCTTGTGGTCCATATTTACTTTCTATTTTTTACTTTTTTGACACAAGTAGGATTCGAACCCCGGACCTACCTCGCTCCTCCGAAGGGCGACTCGTGTTCATCCTCATCA
>NW_007431990.1:0-459 GCF_000475195.1 Diaphorina citri
GAGCACCAAAGTTGTGATATAGTAACACAAAGAAAAGACATTTATTTATTTATTTAAATTTAATTTAAAACATACGAGGATTTATGAAATTCGATTTCAACATACAAGATTTTATTCGTATGTTTTCAAATGTAAATTGTTTGGGTTGATAAGAACTAGGATTAATCTAGTGTATTTTAGAGGATCAGGGTGTCTACCAAAATGGAAAAATAAAATTCCCTGACTTTTCCCGGTTTTCCAGTCCAATTTTTCAAAATTTCCAGTCTACTTTTCCAAGATTTTCCACCCTATTCCCACTGCTCCGCAGCTGATTTTTTTTTTTTTTCAAGCAATGTTCTCAAGCCTGTTAAATTTCTTTAATCATTTTTCATCCGACTAGGCTAAGGTCTTGAGTCCTCCATTTGCACCATGAAATAACTGCGCCGCAGGCCAAATTTTTTCAAGATAAATGACCTTTGA
>NW_007431991.1:0-459 GCF_000475195.1 Diaphorina citri
TGACCGCAATAATAGTAGTAGCCTACTACTAGAGTAAAGGCAGTATAATTAAGCACTATTATGATTATTCACACGGATCAAGTTGCATGTGCAAGTGGCAAGTAACATGCATGTAAGTGACATACCAACTAGTGACCTCTTCAAACTTATTCGATTACTTGAAAAGTCCACTTGCATATGTATCTCTTGGCCAGAAGTTAAAGAACATTTAGTTGCTTGTTACCATTTTTACTTTCCTTATTCTATAGGAAGGAAAGTAATGTAATTTACAATTATGAAGAAAAAAACTGGGCTTATTCTTAAATTAATCGGAGGAAAAAGGTATTGGGACCAAACCACTATCTATATCAAAAGTAGGTAGGTATGGCATACGAGTAATGTAGAATGAATGTATGAAATTGAATGACATATACGTAGATATATATATAAAATAGATAATATGAAAATGTTGAATTAATA
>NW_007431992.1:0-459 GCF_000475195.1 Diaphorina citri
CTCAAACACAACCAGAGGCTTGAGAAAAAGATTTTTTTGTATCTCTTTAAAAACCAAAAAAAAAAAAAAAAAAAAAAAATTCAAGTTTCCACTGAAACCCATTAAATTTCTCCTGATAGAAAAGTACCCCTTTTTGTCCTCTTTAATCCCATTATCTTGAATTTTCTGAGAAATAATTATTTACGGAGATATTAACGATACAAAAGGAGAATCCGTCAATTACCTACGTTACTATGAATCCCTGTCCACCAGTTTCTTTCGATCGCCGCGCCGAATTTTCCTCCAAAAACAACACGAACAACAAAACAAACAAACAACAACAACAACAACAACACACCAACAACAACAACAAAAACCA
The DNA here is from genome assembly GCF_000475195.1 of Diaphorina citri. Classification (NCBI taxonomy): domain Eukaryota; kingdom Metazoa; phylum Arthropoda; class Insecta; order Hemiptera; family Psyllidae; genus Diaphorina; species Diaphorina citri. Next base: position 359 of record NW_007431992.1, read on the forward strand.
CAACAACAACAACAACAACGACACCAAAAACAACGGTGGACAAACAATTCTGATCGCCTTATTTCCTCCTCCTCCTCCTCCTCTTCCCCTCCACAGTACTG
>NW_007431993.1:0-459 GCF_000475195.1 Diaphorina citri
TAACACTTTATTTATGCTGATAGATAAGGAATTCGGCTTAAATAATGCTGAGGGCGTGTTCACACGATGCTGACCGGAATTTTATATAGAAGAGAGAGGTTGATGAGTTGATGACGGATGAATCTTTATCTGGCTGAGCGGGCTGAGCCCAATTTCGCTCTCTTTTTGAAAGTTTCCATGATTTTTATGCATTTGTGTTGACCCATGAGTTACTTACTACTAATAGGCACCTTTTACTAGGCCTCTAGAGCTCTAGACTGGGTTACCAAGAAGAAGAAAAAGGAAAAACAATGTTACCTATCCTAAACTTTGATAAGGTAATGTGTGGTCTCGTTATTCTTCAGAAAAAAATTACCGATTGCAATACTTTCATTACTAGTATGGCTCGCTATACTATAGTAATAGAAAGTAAAAAAGGTTCTTTTCCCAAATTTGCTAAGCCCAAAACTGGACCTTATT
>NW_007431994.1:0-459 GCF_000475195.1 Diaphorina citri
TCCTTCTCTCTTCGATTTCGGGACGATAAGACCATAGCAGTTACAGTTCCCTCTGTCAAACCTCTTAAAAAAAAGTAATGGAAAATAATTAAAGGTCTGCCCTATCCCTATGTAGACCGGTATTTTTTCATTGTCAAAAGAAAAACATACCTAGGTACATAGATTAGGTAATAGGGTAGGAGGTATACAGATAAAAAAAAAACACAAATTTTCCAAGCTTTTCTTTTTCATTATTTTTCATGCTGTTCTACATTTCCTTCAATTCATTTCGCAGTAGCTTTTCGAGGCAGTATAGCTAGGTAGGTAATGTATTGATTTTTCTTTGTAGCTTCAACATATTAGTTATCGTCTTACTCAAAACAAGTAGGTACCTATTTATTTCCGAGTTGTGAAAGGAATTACACACACACACACACACACACACACACACACACACACACACACACACACACACACACA
>NW_007431996.1:0-459 GCF_000475195.1 Diaphorina citri
TCATAACTTTCAGCAACAAAGTTTCCCCTAGTCATAATATAACGCTGAAAAAATGGCAATTTCTTTTCTTTATAGTGCCTGAAAGCTCGTTTCTGTATTGTAGCAATTTTTTATGGAACATTGGAGCTCCTCTCTGTTTTGGCTTTTTCTCTCTCCCTCTCTCTCCCCCTCTCTCTTTCTCTTTTTTTTTCTTTTTCTCTTTCTTTCTCTCTCTCTCTCTTGAAATATCGCTTGAAAAAGGCTTAATCGACTTCAACCGACAGTATTGTAGACGCACATAAAACATATTTGTTCTTGGTTTCAGAATTCCAAAGGATATCCCTATTATAGTCATATGGTCACCTTCTAACGCCCATCCCTCCCTTTTGGTCTAACCATTTCCATTAAGTTTAAATAAAAAACTGAATGTTCAACACAAAATGACCTGCCATTAGGTAGCTTACGTAATAGCCTACCTGT
>NW_007431997.1:0-459 GCF_000475195.1 Diaphorina citri
TATACCAGTGAGTAAAGAGATGACATTGACCTTCAAAAGTTCCCATATTTGGACCTGGAGCCCCACATTATGGACCTTTGAACTTCGGCTAAGGTAGGTCACATAGGTCATCTGTTTATTTGGGGTTACGTAAAAAACCTAATTCTTCTACTTCTTCGTCTTCTTAGTGGGTAGGTATTTCTATCTCTAAGGTGTATTCTATGTTATGTTTTAGGGCTTAGGAGGTACATATATTATGTTCTAAGAATTACGTCCTACCTTACTAAAAGTGACTAATTGACTGACATAAAAATATCCATTAGGCGAATTTTATGACAGAATATAAAATTATTATGAAAAAAATAGGAAATGTGTAGGCAACCTCCATGATAATTATTATTGTTTAAGATAATACTGTCAAAGTTATAAAGATAAACAGGGATGAGTAGGAGAGAGAGAGAGAGAGAAGGTCTGTTTTTT
>NW_007431998.1:0-459 GCF_000475195.1 Diaphorina citri
TTGTAGACAGGTGGTCATAAAATCATACTATAACTATAATTGATGTCACTCTAATGAATAGGTATACTAAAGCAAGGCTTAGGTATACCCACTTTTTGCTATACCATTTAATCCATATATGACTTAGGGAGTAGAAATTTGGCTAATTTGATGTTGACGGTTTGAAGGTCCAGAAATGCTGAGTACAACTTTTTTTTTTGCTAAATCTCCTTTAGGGAAGAGCTATTTAGGTATGTACCAGATATTATTGCCTAAACCTACTTAATAAATGATTAATTTGTGGTATTCTTTGTCGCTCTGATTCTGTCAAGTACTCAAACCGGGCCTTAAAATTACGCAACCAAACGCATCCTGCGTTTTCCCTCGATTCGCAAGTCGGTGTACCAAACGCTGATCAGTGAATCGGTGAATCAAACGCATGATTGCTAATACACAATAGTTGCAAGCTAGATATTTAGA
>NW_007431999.1:0-459 GCF_000475195.1 Diaphorina citri
CATAAGTATCTCGTACGAATTCATACGGTCCCCTCCTCCAAGTTCAAAGTATTTCCAATTGTATTCAACTTAAGTATGGACTACGGTTCTAAGCTTGGCGTCAGTAAGACCTTCAGGTTGAATGAACTTTAACAAGAATTCAAACTGTTTGGATTATAGGAAACAGTAAGGAATGACGCTAGTGCATAGTAGTGAGGCTTATGAGATCATACAGTAGTCCTCTGGCGAACTCTAAAAGACGTTTCCAGGAGGAAAGCTTTGAATAGTTTAAATGTTAAGCCCGGGACACACGCAGCCATGTTATGGCTTCCAACTTGATTTTACAAAAGACCGAATTGGGAGACAATGATTTTAAAAGACAATGAGACAGGATGTTGTACTTCGTAGATTCATATAAGCTCAACCTATCTTTTGGGGCTGTTGCCCATACACCTAAGCCTCAGAGTGGGCCTTTTTACT
>NW_007432000.1:0-459 GCF_000475195.1 Diaphorina citri
GATTTGGATTTTTCACAACTTTTTACGTAGGAATCGACCTTTTATTAATAATATTTTCCCAATTACAACTCCTCCATTGGGTAATAAATTTGAAATAAACCAATCAGATTGCTTCATCCGAGAGTTAAACTCTATTTGTGGCCCCGATCACTAGTGATTATTTAACCTGGACTCAAAGACGACCAGCTAATGCGCATACTGTATAAATGGGTTTTATATCTTCTCGTTTTGAAAATCTCACGACAGTATAATTTATCTAGGATGAAGATTTCCATTGGAATGATGGTTTTGGCTGAGATGTTCAAACAGTCACAGGCTGGCAGCTGCTTTATTTTGTTACAAATAAATGTTTCTCTCTGCCAAACTTTCAATCATCTCTAAATTCAGCTAAAAATGGGGAGCACCAAAACCCGACACCCTGGCTCACATTGGTGAAAATAAAACATAACACTAGTAAAA
>NW_007432001.1:0-459 GCF_000475195.1 Diaphorina citri
AATGAATTCTTTTATTACGTAAAGATCCTAAAATGTTGATAGAATATGCTATTTTCTTCCAAGGTACAACATACATAAGCGCAGTACCAAGTTTCTTGTCAATCGACCCATTAAAATTGGATCCAAAATGGAAGATTAGACCCATATGAACAAACCATAGAAGTAGAAGAAATATCTATGGTACAAACAGATAACAGACCCATGTAAAGAAACAGACTGAAGAAAAGCTAGTCAATGACCTCTGTGGCCTAGTGGTCAAGAGCACTGACTCTCAACCCGGAGGTGCTAGGTTCGAATCCCGGCCAGGGCGAAAATTTTCTAACCATACTTTTCCGTTCTTGGATAGCCATGGATGTAAAAGAATGTGCCCTGAAATAATGCGAAAGCGGTACCTAGGTACAATCTTTTTTTTATTAAAAATTAACAAGAAAGAAAGAGAGAAAAAAAAAAAAAAAAAAA
>NW_007432002.1:0-459 GCF_000475195.1 Diaphorina citri
TGTCACTGAAAATGATAGATCAGAGGCGACCTCCAATACAAACGTAGTTAAATACTAGATACCAAAATGTAACTATAGTAACTTGGTTGTAATGTCAAGTAACTTGTTGTCAGTAAGATAATGCTAATGAAGGTACAAGGTACTGTACATTCAGTAGTTTATATTCCTACTGTAAATTCCGTTCTCTGGATTATCCGGCCCGAAAGACCAAGTATTTAGCTACACGAAATTCGTGGCGAAAGAAACAATTTCGTTAGACCAAAGGTTACTGACACAATCACACAATAATGTGATAATTCTATTCAAACTTAATACGTACTCCAGGAACTTCTAGATAAATTGTTTCGCCCTTTCTTTTAAATTTATTATTTTCTGCTTTGAAAACAATGTGTGATAAAATTACATCTTATGGATATTAGGTTATTATTTATTTTTCATAGAGTACACAATATTGTTTCT
>NW_007432003.1:0-459 GCF_000475195.1 Diaphorina citri
AACGTCGCGTCGCCCGGCCTATACACGAAATAGAGTTTCATCAATTTTGCAGGATTTCGAATAGATCGGGTTGGAAATGACTTTTCTCAAAGTTTTGACATCACTGTGTAACTGCAAAGGTTTTTAGCGACTTGGAAAAGGCGGAAAACCCTTCTTGTCAAACTGTTTTTCAAGGAAACCTTAACGAAGTTTACGATAGGAATCTAAGGATGCAATTTGCAATCTCATTTTTGAGAAAAGTGAAAATTCCATCATTTTATTACGCTGGTGAGGAGAATCAAACCTCATTCGTTATGAACTTAAGCAATTGCAGAGCTGAAACTGGAAGATCTGGATTTTTGGGACTCAAAAGTTATACCTATTGATCTCTGATCCCTACCCACATGCAAAATTGCAACATCCCTACTCGGGCAAAAAGAGATCACAAATGAAAACAGTTGATAGGCCATTTCGTTTCCT
>NW_007432004.1:0-459 GCF_000475195.1 Diaphorina citri
TTCTTCACATTCCGATGAAAGCAAACATTTTTACTGGTTTTGTTGATGTTTCATGAATACGAATTTCCATAATGTAAAGACAATCAGTGAGGTTTATAACTAACATCAACATCATATAAATTGAACATTTTGTACCCGCTTACTGACAAACGAGCAGTATGGGGCTAAATGGTTACCCATGAACTGAAATCTAAGATCAAGGAACTAGATAACGGACCTTCTCAGCTATAAGTCATCCCTATCTGGAAGGAAAATAATCAAAACAACACCACTTCTCAGTTCCAACAGAGATTTAGGTCTACTTTCCAAGACTTCAAGTAGGTGCAAGGCACCTAAATAATTACGGTGGATACCTCATCGACACTTTAGCAGAAGATAGAACAGGACAAGAGAATAAGAAACATTGACAAGGACTACAAACATAGAATCTCAGTATTGCATCCAACATTGAAAAACATT
>NW_007432005.1:0-459 GCF_000475195.1 Diaphorina citri
TCTCAAAGTTCGGAGCTATAAATATTAAGAAATTTGCCTGAATATTTTCTTCCGTTTTTTTTTTCTGCCTAAATAGGCTGCGTTATTTTCAATTTCATACGTGTGGTTTATGCGGTTGGGTGGAAAGGTAAGTACCAAGTCGTGATATGGGGAGCGTGATTATTCATTTCGGTAGGTAGGTACTTCCTCATGAGAGAAAATTTCGTGCGTTGATTTTTTAAAAAAATTGAGGAGGCTCTTAGCTACGCCAGAAATTTGAAAGAAATTCGTGTGGGGGACACGGTTTGCCCAGTGATAACAACGCTCTTTCTTGCCATGCAGAAGGTCCGGGTTCGATACCCACCATCGACCAAGATTTGTACTCATTTTTCGATAGCAAAAAATTCAACGGGTTACTTTCTGGTGTTCTCGTGTTGACCCAGCACCTAAATGGGAAGTATTGTGTCTCTTCTCGCCCAT
>NW_007432006.1:0-459 GCF_000475195.1 Diaphorina citri
TTTGAAAGCTATGCTGAAACAGACAGACAAACTAAACCCACTTAATTGATTGAATTGTTTGTATAAAGTTGTGTTGTTGTTTTGTTACTAACATTATTTCTCTCTCCATTTTGTTTGGTTTTGTTCTGTGTCCTTCTGTCTGTTGCCTTGTGGTTTTCCCTTGGGATGTTAACAGACCGTAAGTCCAGCCTGATATTCTATCATACGTATCCAGCATTTCATTTTGGTTTCACTTCTCTAGTTTGGAGTTTCAGTTTTGTTTTCTAGTCCTCGTAATGTAATGTCATTTTAGAGGGTATTTTATGTTTGTTTAGATTTGCATGGGGAAACCCAAAACGTTACTCTCATCCTATCATGTCCCCTAGGTATCTGAATTTTGTAAACAATAATGTGACCATATGATACAGTCATAGAACTATTCTTACCATAGCGCTTACAAATGCTCGAAAAATGTCCAAA
>NW_007432007.1:0-459 GCF_000475195.1 Diaphorina citri
CAAACCTCTTAAAAAAAAAAAAAAACAAAAAAAAACAAAAAAAAACGTGCATTCACCACTGCCGCTGACGGAATAACATATTTTTTTCGATAACTTTATTGATCCAGTTAGTACTGAAGATGGTAGGGTAAGTAGGTAACTTCTTTTATCGTTTTGGGAAGATATCAAAACCACTTGACTACCGACTTATCGATGTCACTTGTGTATTATCGATATCGGTATCGGGGTCTTATCGGTTGCAATATTGTGCTAATTATCGTTCTTTGTCATGTTGTGCCATAGATATACAAGAGTTGTTGAGGAAAGTGTGCTAGAGCGATATTATACCACGTGATGTTCTAGACATGTGGCAAGGAGCTACTCACACTAAAAATAGAAAGTAAAAATTACTGCCAGGCCTCACGGCCCCCGTGTGGGCCGCGGACCCCAGTTTGGGAGTCGCTGCTTTTGAGTTTTTAG
>NW_007432008.1:0-459 GCF_000475195.1 Diaphorina citri
TTTTTTTTTTTTTTTTTTTTTTTTTTTTTTTTCTTTTTACCTCCCCGGAATTCGAACCCGGGACCTCCAGCATGTAAGACTACTTCGTGATACCCACTCGGCCTGTGTGAAGTAGATTTTGACTTGACGATTTTTCCTTTAGTCTATAAGGTCAAGTCTGTCTCTCTGTTACTCTGAAATAGACCTTTTTTAGTCCGTCCTTCCTTTATTATTACAATAGTAATAAAAAGGTATAAGGGACGGACTATTGTATTCGCTTCGGTGTCGTCTGTGTGCTCGGTCGGTCGGTCTGTCTGTCCCCATAGAAGGACTTATCCAAACCTGGTCGACCTATATATCAAATTAAAGGTCTTTTTATCAGGAACACGAAAATGGTGGTGTTTTGTCCAGAAAACCATAAAGCCAAAAAACCAAAAAAAAACTGGTTTTTGGGGGATTTTTTTCACATTTTCTCACACA
>NW_007432009.1:0-459 GCF_000475195.1 Diaphorina citri
GCATTTGACAAGTGACGACAAATCGTATTCCAAACTTTGAGTTAGACTCGTCGGAATTAGATTTCAACACCTGAAGGGGGTCAGAGACCGGGGAAAATGGTGGAATGAGGGATGAAGATGACAAGTGTTTGAAGTTAGGAAGTATCTGAATTCTGAATCAAGTGAGAGATTCTTGAGGCATTGTGTTTTAACGGCAGTAAATTTTAAATAATCTCCAAGAAAAGGAGGGGAAAAACTAGCTAACAAATCAACAGGCTTTGAATAAAATAAATTCAAAGCATCATTGGGGGAAGGGTAATTTAAAGTCTCTTTGGGTCCATTTGTACAATGGCTGTCTTTCAAATGATCAAGTAGAAGTAGACCTTTGAGGTAGTATAGCGCTGGATAATAATGGGCTAAGAAGATTAATTGAAGTGCTAAAATTATTCTCCAAAGAAATGTCCAGAAGGAGATGTTTTT
>NW_007432010.1:0-459 GCF_000475195.1 Diaphorina citri
ATATCATCTAGGAATAGAAATATCCCTGTGAAGAAATCCAAGTTTAAGGTAAATAATGTGGTTTATTTCCTCGATATATATAGATTGTATGTAGAATTAATTAGGTACATATTTGGAAAGATGACATGCTTCATGGGTTACAATGTAGCAAACATGTTAGTGAAGAGCACATAGGTCAAATACCTACATACTCTCAAAATGTTGAGATTGCGGAAGTAAAAGATGTTTTTAGTCGTATCCCGACATGCGGCAGTATAGGAAAGGTTCATTATTCTATTCAATTCTACATTACGACGACTATTCATATTTTTATAACGAAAGATAAGGAGGTAACTTCAGTTCCCGTGCTCCATATAGTGAATGAATGCCCTAGTTTTTCCTTTTTTTCTTTATAGAAATGTAACATTTCCACCTAGTCTTTCTTAATATTTTGTTGTGTAATTTTGTTCACATTTGTTA
>NW_007432011.1:0-459 GCF_000475195.1 Diaphorina citri
AAAAGTTTACTTGTTCCAGTTTAAAACCCCTTTTCTGGGGCACTAATGGCCGGGGCCACAATGAGAGTTTAAATTAAACTCCGTTTAAGTTTAACTTCAGGATGGAGCAATATGATTGCCCGAAATTTTTGAAATCTGATACCATTATCCAAGAGTTCAAGTTCTGATTGTGGCTCCGGCCATAAGTGAATCTGTTAACCCCCGTTTGGAGCACCAAGTGACCTTATTTCCTTAACCCTTTGGAGCACCAAGTGACCCTTATTTGGTTAACCCTTGCTTGCAGAACACTGGAGACGAGGACTCCATGGTTGTGCAATTCATTCTCGCCATGAGAATGGGACGACGCGAACTTCCTAACGTATAATTATAAGAACGAGATCCATAACGTATATTATATTTTATCTTTCCCTCTCACAGGTACCCCACTTCAGAACAACGTGAACGAGCTGTTCTCTCTAC
>NW_007432012.1:0-459 GCF_000475195.1 Diaphorina citri
AATCCCCCAAAAACCAGTTTTTTTTTTGGTTTTTTGGCTTTATGGTTCTCTGGACAAAATTTGCACCACCATTTTCGTTCCTTTCCTTTTAGAATCCATACGTTCAAGATGACCGTAGAATCTTGTATAGGTGGTTTATAGAAGAAAAGAATCTTGTATAGGTAGTTTATAGGATAAATAATTGATACCTGGAGTATTTTTAAGCGAATAATTAGTCAATTGCAAGCTCGTAATTTGTTACCCGTCATTTCTAGACACTTTATTTTTACACCAATCGATTCCTTGTAAAAAGTTACATAGGAAAGACTCCTTGGTCATCTTAAATACTCAAATAGGGACTTAAATAACCATGTTGAATCATTTGGAGAGAGAGCAGAGAATGAGAGAACCTTCCAGTCTGAAATCAGAAGAGAGAATGAGCTCTGATAAAAATCTAGGTCCGAAGAAACCTCCCCTTGA
>NW_007432013.1:0-459 GCF_000475195.1 Diaphorina citri
CTAGCTATCTCCTATCCTGTCTTACTTCTATCTTCGGATTCGGGACGATAAGACCTTAGCAGTTACAGTTCCCTCTATGAAAAAGTAAAGGAGCCATAGGAGGGTGTAACTCTGATAAACTTTTACCCATCATACTAGAGACGTGAAAGAGTGATTGAGATTATGTAAAAAAGAAAAACTACTGTTTTCATTCTTATCAGTGGACTACTCAGTCACTGAAACAGATCCTAAAACATGTAACATTGACTGAGTAAACCACTGATAAGAGTAGTTCTTTTTTCTTATAACTAACTCTCTCACTCTTAACCCACCTCTATTTCATACCAACATAAAAAGAATAGAATAGATCTTTGTTTTCTACTTACATTGCTATGTACTCCCAGCTGGGGTATTGTGGACAACTTAGATATGGAAAACAAGGGCTTGTACGTGCTGTTCAAAATATGAATCAGTTGCGCC
>NW_007432014.1:0-459 GCF_000475195.1 Diaphorina citri
AAATTAATAATTAAGGAAGGTAGAAAAGGCAGTGGTGTGGCGTGCTATTTTCAAAAGGGGAAATATCAACCCAACATAAGTCGTATTTTTCTTTCGGAAATTGAGAGACGCTTTCCCCTCTTCTGACGATTATTTCTCCTCTTTTAAGGCAAAGTGATTTTAAACTTTAAACTCGGTTCAAGCAATCTGATTGGTTGAATTTTTTGAAATCAACCAATCAGATTGCGTAATCCGAGGTTAATACAAATACGCTCACTTGTGGCAGGGGTCACAAGTGAGCGTATTTGGATAAGAGGAGATAAAAGCCGTAAAGAGGAAAGGAAGGGCGATACCTCCCTATATTAAAGTGTATTTTAATTTCGCAATTTTCAAGGTGGTAGTGGTGGAAAATAGGGAAATTGAACATTACTTGGCACCTGGCATTGTACTATTTCCCCGTTTACCACCACTACCACCATG
>NW_007432015.1:0-459 GCF_000475195.1 Diaphorina citri
CGGAGTATGGCCCACAGTACAGGAGAAAAATGAAGCTCGAAGGGAGGGGGGGGCGCCCGGGCCCCCAAAATACGGCCCTGGATATAATGATAACAATAATAATAAAATGGGAGGTGGACTTGCATGTCTAGTTGACGAGCTGTATGAATGAAGTTTCAGGGACAGGAAAAACAAGACAGCCAGGGAATGATGCATTAGTGAAATTAAAAATACTTTCATGTTTCCAACAACTTTCCCCCCATAAATCATGTCCAAGCTAAATAGAATAGAATATACTAGGTACATACATGCTCTGTTTACTTACCTATCCTATCCTAATAGGACTGAAAAGTCTCTTTATCCTCAGCAGTTTCGTGTTTGTAGTTTATGCTGATGGTAGTAATAATAATACCAATACCAATACTAATACTAATACTAATAATAATAATACTAATACTAATACTAATAATCCATAATAAT
>NW_007432016.1:0-459 GCF_000475195.1 Diaphorina citri
TTGGTATCCTCTTAATGGGATAGTATATGAACTCACAGCTTTTCTCTAGAATGAACCTGAGTATGCGGACTCTTTAGAAATGCTCCAGGTGAATTTTAGAGAAACTGAGGAGGTTGAAATAGACCAATGAGGGTGCTTCTAGGTTCCATCAATGCTGGGGGATAGCAGCTCGGGCAGGGGAAAAAATACTGGTCACAATAGATCTACAGAGGTGGCAGTGTTAATTGCATACTCTCTCGGGAGAGGAGCAACCAGTCCCATAATAGAATGGCTGACATGTGATGTTAGTTAAACACGCGTCTCTGCTATACTATTCGGTTTGCCTGTGTGCATTTCAAAGTCAGTGGCAAGAGAGAAGTAAAAAACTTTGGAAAATGTAAAAAAAAAAAAGGAACTGAGATCCACATACATAATTTTCAATATGCTCTACTTCCTCTCCACTTTTCATTTGAAATCCTT
>NW_007432017.1:0-459 GCF_000475195.1 Diaphorina citri
CGATTTTGCATATGAAAACTTTGAAATGTAAGTGTCCACAAAAAAGCGCGCAGTGAACTTTTACATGTTAATAACATGGTAACATGATGCCATAAAAATCTGAAAGCATTCCCACGCTTCTGGCTTTGGTTTCAGACAAGGAGTTCCATGTATTGTTCTGCGATAGGATCTAGAATTCTAGATCTAAAATCTTTCTAATGCTGCCTTAGTGAGTCCTTGTGCAAATTCCCTAGCAGCATCACATTACTATTAGAATAACTAGAATGTACCTATATATATATATCTGCAACACTCAACATGAAACTAAGAGAGGTAAACAAAGAATATTGCAAATATGGATTATGCGTCAAGTTTTAGTGAAAAAGAAAGTGTTTGCTATTGTTAGCTATTTATGTGCACATTGTGCACTCAATTGTAGTTACGAGTAGCATACACCTTCTAGATATTTGTAGATCATTA
>NW_007432018.1:0-459 GCF_000475195.1 Diaphorina citri
ATGCTTTTGCTCTACCTTACCTTCGAATTACTATAATGAACTGTTTAAAAACTACAGGAAACCGTACATTCAAATGTAAACTTTAATTTTTGGCCGTGCAGCGTTTTTTGTTGCACGGCAAAACTAACCTCGAAATTTTTGTAAACAAAAACCGAAATTTCGTGCATGAGTGAGCATTCCAGTTGTTTATGGTAGAGTTCACTGGATAACACTTCAGTCGACGAGACAGGGGGAAAAATTTCAAAGTTCACGGGAGAATATTTATTGCGAGTTGCTAAAATGTGAAAATTTCAGCGAAAAGGGGGACGGTAGATGAGGTAACTGGGGGAGAGGAGATAACCATTGCAACCATAGTTTGTTATTAGGAAAAAATCACACGAGGAAAAACAAGCTGGGCCCGTCCCTCCGGGAATTATTTAGCCCGTAGTTTATTCGATCAGTACCTATGTACCTACCTAA
>NW_007432019.1:0-459 GCF_000475195.1 Diaphorina citri
TGTTTACCAGGCGAGCGCCTTGACCACTACACCACCGAGGCGAGGCATAGAGTACTTCATCATCATTATCACCACGAAATTCGTACTACAAACAAAATACAACGTACAACAGAACTCCGTATACGGAATTACGGATACATGTAAATATAGGTACTGATGCTAGAGAATTTATAGTACTATAGTATGAAATGAAAGATATACAGCTAAGAAATGCAAATGGCCTTGTTGCTAAATTGTATCAAAAATAAATAAATAACAGCTAAGAAAGTGGTACAAAAGGTACAGTCAAGATATATATAGGTACGACAAAATAATAACAAATAAATAAAAATAAGATACCGATTCCATTATTTATTTTTCTCTTTTTAGAGAAAAAGTTTGCCAGCTTCCCGACGACTAGATGTGAAGATAAACTTCTCAAACTATACTAAACAATATTGTTTCAAGTTTGTTTTATCA
>NW_007432020.1:0-459 GCF_000475195.1 Diaphorina citri
TCCTACTCACTGCCAGACGAGAGGAGAAAACCTCGTTTATATTCAGGTAACTATTTTTTTTTTAGTTTGATAGAGGAAACTGTAACTGCTGAGGTCTTATCGCCACGAAATCGAACAGAGAAGGAGGAGAAAGCCCGTCGGTCCCAAAAAAGGATGCAATTTGGATGTTAAATAGTTTACAGTCGTTCAACCTGGAAAGAGTTTTACCGTTTACAAAAAAAAAAAAAAATGGGGAGACATTTTACTTTTTTCCTTCCTACTTCCGTGTCCGCAAAAGTCACCAACTTTAGATTTGGAATCTTTAGAGATTTGCCATTATGAATTGCTTTCTTTCCTACAAAAAGTAGGGATGGGGGGAAAAAAAATCACGTGATTGGATTCACCAAAACCGATTCTTATCCTAAAACCGGATTCCAGTGATGGGGATGTGTGCTCGTTGAATCCGGAATTCGGTTTGTT
>NW_007432021.1:0-459 GCF_000475195.1 Diaphorina citri
AGAAAAGGAAATAAAAAAACAATTTTGTACTTGTGATAGGTCAGTCACCTGTGCTTTAATCCACCAGAGAGTATACCTGCTTATGTACCTCTCTATGCTCTATATACCTTTACTTACGTAGTAGGTACAATACTGGATAATATAAGGTACCTACCTACAATATTGAATACTACTATTACCCATGTAGATACCTACAAAATTTAATATTAATCAGTTTCAGGTCTTAGAGTGTAGCTAGGTACCTATAGGAGGTAGAATAAAGTTCTTTCGAGACCCCAATGGTCGAACGGGACCCTAAAAATTTCCCTTTCTTTCCTGAAGCAGTGTAGGTCGTAACGTATAATAATTTTTATTTATCTAATTCTTTACAATATTCTTAAAATATTCTTCATCATCCCTGTAAGTACTTCTGTACTTTTAGGGACCATAACTTCTTCTTATTATGTAAGGTATTCTTGA
>NW_007432022.1:0-459 GCF_000475195.1 Diaphorina citri
TCTTCACGTGTATATGCACTTAAGTGAAGAAAATTTACTTCAAATTGCATCAAGTAGGTAGGTATTTTTATTCAAAATTGTAGCTTGGTAGGTACATTATTACCTACGGTTTTTATTTTACATATTACCTACACTGACTGTAGGGTACTTTGTAGTTATCTAAGAAGGCATAATTTTGTTCAAGACAAATTACAGAAAATTCACTTCAAAATCATTATAAAAACGGTACATCGAAGAAAATTCACTGCAAATCTCAATGAATTTAATTTAACAAGTTTCCATTTATATTTGATCGACTAAAAACTCAGAACATACATTTTTCTTATACATGGTATACCCATCCGTATAAGCAGAGCTTGTGCCACGGATGGGGAAGGTATTAAGTATAGTTTGTAGGGTATATACATATTTTCATTAAAAGAAATTTGTATTCAATATTATTAGTAAGGACTTTTTCAA
>NW_007432023.1:0-459 GCF_000475195.1 Diaphorina citri
AATTTTTTGTCGATGGTGGGATTCGAACCCGGGACCTTCTGCATGGCAAGCAAGCGCGTTACCACTGGACCAACCGTTATTATTATTATTATTCAACTAGGAAATCCAGGAATCGATTCAACTCGGAAACTATTTGCCTACAAAGCAAAGGCGGACCTGGCATTGAACCTAGGACTTTGGGTTCACCAATACATTACATCGGACTAGGATATAATGGGTCAATAAATAAATTGGAACTCAAATATACTGGGTCGTCTAGATTTCCAGAAAGTACGTAGCACCTATAATAGGAAAGGATTTTGATTTTTTGGTTAGAAAAAAACTTGATGGTGTGAAAAAGTAGACGATAAAAAGGAGTTTGATATAGGAGTCTATAAAAATGGACTTCTTTTGTCTTGTCTGAAGTTGAAGAACCGAAGTCGAAGAGGCAAGGAGGACAGGTTATGGGGACAGCCAGAC
>NW_007432024.1:0-459 GCF_000475195.1 Diaphorina citri
TCATTGAACGAATGCGGGTATTGAGCCTAACATACATATTTCAAACTTGTATTAAACATTTGGTAAAAATGGCACACCCACTAGTAAACAAGAACACTGAGGCAGGCTATAATGACACATCCACCATCCAACTGAGCAGCTCGAACTCCTGCACCTACTCACATATTCTCCTATTCTGTAGGTAGTGTAGGTAAATCAAGGTACATAGGTACCTACATAATATTTTTTTGTACCTACAAAAGTTTTCCCTGTATTTGCTTGAGACCAATTTAGCTTTTGATATACAATTTTTACCGTCTATTATTTAAGGTAGATGCACATAATACACATACATTTATGTTTGTTAGGTGCCTAGTTTTTTTTATGGAGCTATGAAACAATACAGAGAGAGAGAAAGAGAGAGAGAGAGAGAGAGAGAGAGAGAGAGAGAGAGAGAGAGAGAGAGAGAGAGAGAGAGAG
>NW_007432025.1:0-459 GCF_000475195.1 Diaphorina citri
ACATTATGTTTACATGTTGACAAGGGAAATGAAAGATTGGAGAGAAAAAGTTTCTTCTATGCTTACCTAGTTATTTAAATGCTTATTTTTCTACTTTAAAAGGATAATATGCTTATTTACCTATGTACATACAGTAGATATATTTACATATTGGAAATACATTGTATATTATGTTTACCTTCACACACATTTATACATAGGTATTTATTTTTACGTATGTTTATTTTGTATTTGCACACAGAAGGCAAAATCTTGTTCACGGTAAACATTAAACTGTAGGTGTACGTAGGTAGGTAAACACGAGCATGTTTGTTTAGCTTACTTGTATAGCTGTCGGTCATTTGAACAGCTTTCTAATCCTGACTCTGCTTTACCGTTATTTAAGTAATAATAATAATAGTGCTTATTTATACTGCTCGCATAGGACTGAAAAGTCCCTTTACTCCAGCAGTAGGCTAC
>NW_007432026.1:0-459 GCF_000475195.1 Diaphorina citri
AACCAAAACAATTTTTTGAGGTCATTCATTTGCTCAGCCTAAATATTTGTTTAGTATACAGGGTTCCTCAAAAAGAGTGAAAAGAAAAGGAATCGTGAAAACAGTCACTCAGTTTTGAATATATACAGGGTGTTCAAAATGAAAGTGCCCGATAAGAAAGCAACCCTTCTAATCAGTTTTTACCCCACTAAAAGTCCCCAGTACACTTTTCCAAGGAAATTCGTGATTTTACCGGGTCATTTGGTCATTTCTTGTGGGGGGGCAAATTGAGAGTGAACACCCTGTATGTACGAGTAGGATAGCCTAAATATTTGTTTAATATACAGGGTTCCTCAAGAACAATTTTGGAAGGGGAAGAAGCTTGAATTCCCCGGGCTCCTCCAGTCACTCAGTTTTGAAATATATACAGGGTGTTCAAAATGAAAGTGCCCGATAAGAAAGCAACCCTTAAAATCAGTG
>NW_007432027.1:0-459 GCF_000475195.1 Diaphorina citri
AAGACGACGAAGATGATTCCGATACCGATAATTCCAATTCGGCCGCCGACAACGATAAAGCGCGCACGTAGATCTGACTTTTGGGGGCTTTTTGGCCACCCCTTTGCCTGTATAGATTTTCAGAGGAAACCTGCCTGGTTTTGTAAAGGGACTTCCTGATTTCGTGAAATATAAGAGACCCTTTCTGGTTTAGTGATGGGACTTTGGCACAAAGATGACAAATTGAGAACCAATGGTACTGTCGAAATCTTCATTCAAGAATCAATCAGCTTCCCGATTATACAGAGGAGGAGTTACAAGTTAGGTCAAGCCTCTCTTTCGCTTCCCCTCTTTTCAGACGTGGAATATCAGCCAATCAAATGTGAAGGAGTTGAACGTTAAACACCGCCTTTAACGCTCTTCCTTCTTTCCAGACGACGAATAGCCAATCAGATCGCGAGGGAAAAGAGTTGAATGTTA
>NW_007432028.1:0-459 GCF_000475195.1 Diaphorina citri
GTAATGTTTTATCGATTGTTTGAGGTTCCTTTGTAAATCTGCAAATTTATTATTTGATTATTTATTTAGCAGCTATAAAATAATAACAAAATACAAATTAATATTACAAAAAGGTCAAACACGAGAAGATCTGGTTACCCACAAAACGTTCTGCCAAGTTTCTCTCCTCCTCAGCTTGTGGAATCATAAATTACAAGTGTTGCTGGAGCATTCAGGGGGAGTGAGGATCTTTCTTCTGCAGAAGTTGACAAAGGAGAGGAACACGAAAGAATATGAAAGCGAAAAATAAGAGCAAAAAGAATAAATAATACTTTTGTTTGAACAATACTCGCGAGTACAATGTGTGAAAATAAAAACGGAATTACGAGAATATATTATAGGTATATATTCTTCACACACATATATGTGAAGAATGAGAACTTGGCTCTTGGTGACAAAAACTTGGAGTTTGTGGGCGGG
>NW_007432029.1:0-459 GCF_000475195.1 Diaphorina citri
CATTGATGTAGGGGGCTGTTGCACGGTTTATATTAAAGGCTCTTTTACAAGTCAACGAGATCTATTGACTTTTTTTTTGCTATTTTCTGCATTTGTGAGACTCATACTCTCATGGACATGGAATTGTCATATTGAAAGTCGCAAAATCTTAATCTGTCACATTTGTTGACAAAAGTTGTAACTTCATAGCTCAGCAATTTGATGGTTTTAGGCCGAGGGAGTAAGGCTAACGAGTAACGATAGAGCTGCAGATTGCTGCATACCTAAAACATTATTTGGCGGGGCAAAGCGCTGCCACTTTGAATATGAAATGCAAACAGAAAATTGCATTTATGAATTTTCATTTTATTTTATTGTTCTTATTTGTCGTTGTTTTCTCCTTTTTTACTTTCCTTATCCTATAGGAAGGAAAGTAATGTAATCAGGTCAAATTTTCGATGGTCAGTTTTTAGTGCCAAA
>NW_007432030.1:0-459 GCF_000475195.1 Diaphorina citri
TTATTATTATTATTATTATACATTTTATTATTCCATAACTACTTATAAAACCTAATATTCTATGATCACATAATTAACATAATACATCAGGATATCCCATTCCTTGCTGATTGAAGTTTCGGTTTCGAATAAACTACTAGATAGGTACTAGGTTTTTGCTCATTTTCTCCACATTTTGCTGATGCCTGTCTTTTTTTATTATTTAGATTTATTATAGTGTTCTCTTAGTCTTGGCGTTTCATTTCAAAGAGGTTGTGTTCTCTTGGGATTGATCATAAATTTTTATTCTGTTTACCCAATTTTCCTCCAACCGCTTGCCTATTAAACTTTAAACTTTTTTTTTCACTTCCCCGTTCTCATATCGTACAGAATTACTATTCTATTTATCCGTACGAATAGTCATTATTTTCCACATATTATAGTCATTATTTTCCACATATTATAGTCATTATTTTCCAC
>NW_007432031.1:0-459 GCF_000475195.1 Diaphorina citri
CTTGTGGCTGGATGCAGGATTATGCTGATGTGAAACGATACCGACCTCTGGTGTGAAATGTGACAAGTTATTTCTGTTTTGTGAAATGCCATCAAGCTTTCAGTAGGAATGAGACAGGGTTATGCTTGCAGTGTGAGACAGAAATAACTACAGACTTGGAACCAGTGGCGTAGCGTGGTCTAACTCCAAGTGTAGGGCGGACACTAATTTCTATCACAATATCTATCTAATAAGAATACAATAATAATTCAAAGTCAATATTTAAGGGTATTTGAATGGAGTTTTTGAGTGTATGGCCGCCATACACGCCCTACATGAACGCTACGCCACTGCTTGGAACGAACAAAAGGTCTGGCAGATAGTCTGAACGTGTTTGGCGGAAAAAGCTCGAGATCTTCAGACCTTCTGAGAAAAGCTCGAGATCTTCAGACCTTCTGAGAAAAGCTCGAGATCTCAGAC
>NW_007432032.1:0-459 GCF_000475195.1 Diaphorina citri
TGGCACCCACCTTGACAGCACCGTAGCCAGGAATCTGTTGAACCAATTTGGTCATCCTGCTTTTCAGACCTTCTCGGGAAAATTTATCGACGACGTCCGAGGTAGATGCCATTCTATTGGCAGAATTGTCACACGGTAAAGATGTGTTTATGTTAAGTATATGTATGTGGGTGTAACTTCAATGTCAGTTTTACCATGAGCATTTGCTTTCACAGATGGATCGATAGGTATTGGTATTGAATACCTACTTTAGTAATAGTCTTTTTTTATGAAATGTTAGAGCAGTTATACTGGTTGGAGTATCGAAAATTCAACAAATACCTACATATAGGTAAAGGTAGCAAGTAAAGTAGTCCTATTAGTGCAGTTGCAAAGGCAAACACACTGGATTCATAACCGAAGAGACTTTGGTTCGAATCCCTAAAAAAAAAAAAAAAAAAAAAAAAAAATTTGAAAAAA
>NW_007432033.1:0-459 GCF_000475195.1 Diaphorina citri
TAATAGAGAGTGGCCACAAAGTCATTCTGGTTATTGCCACCAATGACAAGTGACATCTTGATAATAACTATGTTGTGACATTTGGCCATTGTTTCTACAAGCTGAGTCATCCCTGTCATATTTGGGATTTTGATCTAGTTGTTCTTTCAATAATGTCGTGGCATTCAAGGTAGACATTTAGACGGTCTTACCATATTGTGTTGAGCTGTTGAGACATTCTTTGAATTCAATAATACGAGTAAGGTATACGAGTATGTAGGGTAGGCATTCTTGCTTCAATCCTGAGACTTGCTTGGGTAATGTGTTATGGCTTTCCTCATATTAGGTACATGTACCTACTGCCGAAGGTATGGGGAATTTAACCCTTTAGTAACAAATTGAATGGTTTTTTCGACAGACATTCAACATTGTAGAGTTGAAAACAATTTTCTTTTCTGATTTGAGGAATATTGTTTAATT
>NW_007432034.1:0-459 GCF_000475195.1 Diaphorina citri
TCGATTTATTAACTTATGTTCTTGATTTATTTATTAACTTATGTTACTTTGTTTATTTACTAACTTATGTTCTCTATTTATTTATTAACTTAGGTATGTTCTTGATTTATTTACTAACTCATGTTCTTGATTTATTTACTAACTTATGTTCTCTATTTATTTATTAACTTATGTTCTTGATTTATTTATTAACTGAAGCCACTGTTTCCAATGTTCACAGGGATCACACCGCGCAAGACAAGCAAGTACGCTGTGCTTATCAAATGGAAAGAATGTACAGAACCCACTCTGGAAGATAGAGAGGTGTGTAACCAGAAATGTCCGCAAAAGATCATCAAATTCTATGAGAAACGACTTGTATGGATGAAATAGAGAGACTCTTTGTAAGCGCTAGGCCGCGGATTCGATTCCCGCCCGGGGCGGATTTTATCCTGATGGGATAATGTTCGTTCTCAGAAC
>NW_007432035.1:0-459 GCF_000475195.1 Diaphorina citri
GAAAGCCAGCCGTTCCGAGAACGAACATTATCCCATCAGGATAAAATCCGGCCCCGGCGGGAATCGAACCCGCGGCCTAGCGCTTACAAGGCAGACGCGCCACCAACCAAGCTAACTAGGCTGGCTAACTTTGAACTTTTCACTATAGGCCAATTAACAATTTTGAGAAAACAGGGCCGGTGACAGCATCATTGGGCCCCGGGGCTCCAAAACGATGGGTTTGGCCCCTCTTCACAACAGGTTTGTACAGTAAAAGGAATTTTAATTGTGTTAAGCATAAATGCTTGTCACAAATGTCGTTCCCACTACTTAATACACTACGCTAAATTTTATGTCTTGACTTTCACTTGAACCATCAACCTCCAGATCCAAAGTCCACCGCGCTAACCACTACACCACTGAGGTTGGTAGCTTTCCTTTCCCACGCCTGCGGGTTCAGGGCCTGGGTTAAATGACCCC
>NW_007432036.1:0-459 GCF_000475195.1 Diaphorina citri
TTCTTCTTCTTTTTCTCCGTCTTTTAAAATTTAATAGATGTGCGGGTATTGGTAATTAAAAAAAAAAGGTATCTAGGTAATTATTCACGAAAAAGTTTTGACTCCATTCGGCGATCGCGGGGTCCCCGCGGGAATCGAAGAGACTAATTGCGATCTCTGAACTAAAAAGTCTGCAAGTTTTCTTTTCAATTATCCTCATCATTCAGCAACTCTGTCTCTTCCTCTTTCCTTTTCCTTCTCCTCCTCCTCCTCCTTATATCTCTTCCTCAGGTATAATTTTAATATATACAGTTTTTTCTTCCACTTCCTTTTCCTCCCCCTTCTCCAATTCTTCCTCCTCCTCCTCCTCCTCCTCGTTCTCTTAAGTTGTCACTTGTTTTCAAGTCCTCTCCAGCTTTTGCCCTCCAATAATAATCACGTCCCCTCTCCTCCCTCTACACTTCTTCCCCCCCCCCCTTT
>NW_007432037.1:0-459 GCF_000475195.1 Diaphorina citri
GTTCTCTGGGCCCCCCCCCTCTCTCTCTCTCTCTCTCTCTTTTGCTCTCCCTTCCTCTCTCTGTCTCCTGTACCAATTAATAAACCTCTATTTATATTCTCACTTGAGTTAGATAGGACCTATCTAGAGATGTACATAGGCTGGGCTGGGAACATACGAAGATTATCAGGACGGTACTGGGATGGGTAGCCCGCGATATGCGACTCACATACTCTAGGTCCAGGTTCGAACCTCATATTGTAACATTCTTTTAGTGACAAATTGAAATCACATTGTTCACTCTATATCTAAGTTCATACACATTAAGTAGCTATATTTAGAATTTTCAAATACTGATAGTGATAACTTGGACCATATATGATAACAAGAAACAAATTCAAAGAGAGTCCATTAGCCCTATATGGTTTTTGCTCTCTCCCCCTCTCTTCCCTTCCCCTCCTCTCCTTTCTCTCTCTCTCT
>NW_007432038.1:0-459 GCF_000475195.1 Diaphorina citri
ATAATTCAGTGAAAAGGAAAATGTGTAGGCACACGTTTACATCAATTTTGATAGAGAGGTTTCATCTAGAAGAAAATAATAGTCTTGGTAATTACCTCATTAACATTATAAATTATAAATCAGCAGACGTATGAGCACAATAATTGATTCTTTTAACTTATAAATACTCGGTAAATAATTCTTTTAATTTATAGATAGGTGAAATCTGTCTAATAGGTAATTGATGTTTTCACTTGTATTTTCATTTGAACTTGCTTAGTTGGTAGTGCGTCTGCCTTGTAAGCGCTAGGCCACGGGTTCGATTCCCGCCCGGGGCGGATTTTATCCTGATGGGATAATGTTCGTTCTCGGAACGGCTGGTTTTCTACTATCCTGTCTTCGTTCTCTCTTCGATTTCGGGATGATAAGACCATAGCAGTTACAGTTCCCTCTGTCAAACCTCTTTAAAAAAAAAAAAAA
>NW_007432039.1:0-459 GCF_000475195.1 Diaphorina citri
GATAATGAGCCCAATGTTGCCAAGTTATACCTACAGGTTGCCGTCATGTGCAGCATGAACGATTCAATGCCAGAGAAAGCATTTTTACTTGCGATTTTTACTTCTTTCTAAGTTCACATGCACGCTGAGTCCAGAATTAAAATGTTGCAACTTCTATTCATACAAATTCTAATCAGTCAACCATCAATTAACCGATACATTGTATAGTTATCACTTATCAGTAGAAATATTGAAACCTTTAAGGTGAGCTTTTTTACGGTTTAGGGTTTCAGGTTACGTTTGTGTTTAGAATCGGAAGATGTTGTGAGATAGACATAGGTATTCCTTGGTTACGTAGGTTATTTTTCTTCGGGATACCTACTAATGCTGGTACTATGGAATTATTCAGCGCAGCGAGCGGTTCAAAATTCTGTGATTAGTTTTATCTCTATCAATCCAGAATCCACCAGGGACTTCAGA
>NW_007432040.1:0-459 GCF_000475195.1 Diaphorina citri
GGACAGGCCGAGCCGCGTGGGCAGAGAGTCGAGTAGACTTGAGCCGCCCCCGGTGCTGTCTTCGCCGCCTGTGTTAAACAGAACAGAATAATACTAGCATGAATTACTTGTGGTAAATTGTCTGGCCGGGGGACTTTGAACAGGGAGTAGACCAGCCTCAAATTTCCCTTGCTTAAGAAATAGCAAAGGTTGAGTGCAAAGGGCATCTAATTGTTAAAAAAAAAAAATTGTAGCCAAAAGCAAATGTTCAGCTGTAGCCGAATGGTGATGGCAGAGAATAAAGAAAGGATATCTTTTTTCACCACCCATACACCGGTACCAAAAATTAACCCGTTACGTACCGGAGTGTACACTGGTCTTGGGCACACCGAACAGGTCCTCTTTCCTGGCGTGGGGTTGAAGTAGGTGGGGCTGGTCCGCCAGGGGTAAAGCTTGGGTCAGGGGCGTGTCGAATGGGTC
>NW_007432041.1:0-533 GCF_000475195.1 Diaphorina citri
AGTCCGAAGAAGGGAGGCAGGAAGAAGAAGAAGGGATCTGATTCTGAAGATGATATGAGTGGTTCTGATTTGGACAGTGACAAGGAGGTATCGTTCTCTACATCCCCTGCGGTTACACCACGCACCACATCAAGACGAGCTGCTGGTGAGTGGATGTTATATGATTTTTATTTATCTAGGCGGGGGCCACAAAGTGACTTAAAACTCGTTTTAAGAAATCTGATTGGCTGAAAATTTAAAAAAATCAACCAATCAAATTGCTCCGAGAGTTAAACTTCAATCGAGTTAAAACTCACTTTGTGGCCCCCGGCCTTACAGTAAAACTCGAGCTTTTTTCCAATATATAAAGTTATCTGATAAATACAAACCCTACATACAGTCTACATGGATGGGTCCCAGATAATCCAGATATTTCTGGGCGTCTATTTTTTTTTTTTTTTTTTTTTTTTTTTTTTTGGGAAGAGAGAGAGTGTTTGATAGAAGAAGTACTGCTGAAGGTCTTATTAGTTCGAAAGCGTAGGAGTTTTTTTTTA
>NW_007432041.1:8092-10055 GCF_000475195.1 Diaphorina citri
AATTGAGCTAACTTCAAATTGAGAGCCTCGTTAAACTAACCAACTAAAAAAATTTAAAAGTCGGTTAGTCTAAAGAATTTTGCTCAAAATTCAGTGAAACACCGGGGGCGGATCTATTTATTTTTAGTATATTGTAGGTGAGTGGTCGTCGAGCAGAACTACACCACGCACCACATTGGCGTCCCCTACATCTCTTGCTATGGAGGAACAGTGACAGGTTTAGTCTTGGTGAGTATAGTAGAAGTCTTAGTCTAGGGAAGAAGAAGAAGGACGGAGGGAAGAAGCCTGAGCGGAAGAGCTTCAAGTTGACCGACAAACTCATAGACTTTTTTGTGTGTTTTAATCTACATCCATTATTAACTAACTAAAAAAGAAAAAAAAGCACAATACAGGTTGTGGAACAAATCTACCCTGACTTTTCAGGGAACAATAAGTAAAAATCGGTTATGTCCTCATATTAGATTGTGTTTTTGAGTGGGAAAGAAGAAGAAGGAAGAGAGTAGAAGGCTCCACCGGAAAAGGAAAGAAGAGGTGCGGAAGCCGCGAACCTCCAGAGACCAACGAAAATTGCCGAGAGACTTTATTTGGTACGTTAATGTCATCCAATTATGCGTATATAGCACATTTTTGAGTCCAATTAAATAGTGTTCAACATATTATTTATCACGATAAATATGACGAGCTTGGCTGACTTTTCAGGGAAATGAGGTCGTCCCCGATGATGATATAACGCCAGTTTAAGAGTTTAATGTAAGCCGTCCCGTGAGCTTTAAGGTATGGCAGCGGACCGTGGAACTTGGGTGGGGAGGACAAATGAGTGCGCGTCGCGGAACTGGGTGATTTGTTCTCCGTCCTGATTCAAGACAAATCATCAAACCTCCGCGTCGGCGTCGACGGACAGTCGCGATCCCGGGGCGTCCAAGCTAAGGGTGGGCCTTCTTGAAGTAAGATTGTCTATTCTAATCTCATAGAGCCTTTCTGATTCGAAAGGTGGATGAAGAAGGAGGAAGAGAAGAAGCTAAAGCCCTGCTATTCCTAGTGGGTGGGCATCAATGTCAAGGGAGATAGTTTGAGAACTTTTATTTGAAACAAACCCAAAGCTGGTAAAGGGGTACAAGGATCGATTCGCTTTTGGTACGATGCTAATCAATACCTTGCCGAACCATGCTAAGCTCCATCTTACGATGCATAGAAGCTACGTCACGATGGCCAAAGAACCCCCGTCGGCGAAAAGAGCGGAAACTATCCTCAAGAAGTATGACACCAAGATGAGATGCAGGACGTCGGCTACGTTAGCCACATTAGATCGCTCCTGTTCTCCCAAGCGAAGAATGAAGGGAGATGGAAGGTCAAACGAGACTAAACCACTACAACCTTAAGGTTAGAAGGAAAGAACTCACTTTGTGGCCCCCGGCCTTACAGTAAAACTCGAGCTTTTTTTCCAATACATAAAGTTTTCTGGTAAATACAAACCCTACATACAGTCTACATAGATGAGATGAGTCCCATATAATCCAGATATTTCTGGGCGTCTTTTTTTTGAGAGAGAGAGAGAGAGAGAGAGAGAGATGATAGAAGAACTGTAACTGCTAAGGTCTTATCGTCTCGAAAGCGTAGAGATAAGGATAGGATAGGAGAAAGCCAGCCGTTCCAAGAACGAACTTCGTATGTTTAGGATGAAGTTCACCCTGGACCTGGGCGGAAATCTCACCCGCGACCTATAGGTTATGAGACTGGCGCTCTACCTTCCAAGCTAACCAGGCTGGTTTATCACTGATCCGGGGTTTTTAATTTCTTAATACATGCTATTCTGGTAGCAGAATTGCCTTGAATCTGAACACCCAACATACAGAATACCCATTCTTAATTTCAGCGCCCAAGAGTTACAAAATTGATGATGACTCGGAGGAAGAAGAGATAGAAGAAGTATTCCACGACAATGAGTTGGCCAAGCCTCAGAAGA
>NW_007432042.1:0-459 GCF_000475195.1 Diaphorina citri
TATCCTAAATACTAAATATCACACTATTGTGGAGTATTCTGTACCTAATTGTTCATTTTCTTTTAGCAGGTAAGTCAAGAATAATGCTGATGCCAATGAACTTCTAAATATAAATGCAAATAAAATACAACTAGTTACAATTACGATGGTTAAAATTCAAACATAAATAGACGAATAATTGGTAGAATCATGAAAATTTATTCTAAATGTTATAGGTTATAGTGCCCTACAGAAAAT
Organism: Diaphorina citri; assembly: GCF_000475195.1. Classification (NCBI taxonomy): domain Eukaryota; kingdom Metazoa; phylum Arthropoda; class Insecta; order Hemiptera; family Psyllidae; genus Diaphorina; species Diaphorina citri. The sequence continues at coordinate 238 of NW_007432042.1, forward strand.
CTGCGATCTTATACTGATAAAGAGGTCGGACATATTTTGTACAGGTAGGTTGAGATAATTATTTAATTAAACCATTTCTTGATAACATGGTTTCGTCTGATATTCAGATTACCTATAGATTCCGTTTCTGTACCTACCTATGTTATCGAAGTGCCCTACAGAAAATCTGCGATCTTATACTGATAAAGAGGTCGGACATATTTTGTACAGGTAGGTTGAGAT
>NW_007432043.1:0-459 GCF_000475195.1 Diaphorina citri
TTAGTAAATTTACTACATTATTATCCCAATATACATTTTTCGTACATAGTACGAGTACATAATTGCATTATTAAATTTTGGAATTAGTGGATAAGACAAACACCGTAAACAAATGTAACAGTCAAATTAAAACGGTATTAAAATGTAACAGTCAAATCAGAACCGTATTAAAATAATGTAACAGTCAAATTAGAACCGTATTAAAATAATGTAACAGTCAAATCAGAACCTATTAAAATAATGTAACCGTCAAATCAAAACCGTATTAAAATGTAAAAGTCAAAGCAGAACTGTATTAAAATGTAACAGTCAAGCCAGAACCGTATTAAAATGTAACAATCAAATCAGAACCGCATAAAAATGTAACAGTCAAATTAGAACCGTATTAAAATATCAGAACCGTATTAAAATGTAACAGTCAAATCAGAACCGTATTAAAATCTAACAGTTAAATCAGAA
>NW_007432044.1:0-459 GCF_000475195.1 Diaphorina citri
AGGTTAGGTAGTAGAACAGCCGCGGTAGACAGTAATAGTACACAGAAAAAAGACGGAAGAACACGCGAAGATCGAAGGATACGAAAACGAAACGTTACACAGATATTCTGGGCTTTCAAGATAGCAACGAGTGTCCATGATAAAGTAAGTCTAACTAATGTGTTGACCGTTGCAATGAACTCTCAAGAATACGTAAGCTTCGAAAGAATAATCGAGGTGTGCATTCAAATTGATAGGACAACTGTAAATGTCAGTAAAATAGGCAAGTGAAAACCCCCATTATGGATCAAAATAGTAGCTTTTTCATGTTGATTATTCATAAGATTCCATGTCAAAACAATTTTTGGGCTGTCCAAATCTCAAAAAAAAAGTTTTAGAAAAAAATAATTTATTTTTTCATAAAAGCTCTTTGTGTTGTTCTATGTTTATTGTTTATAGTCCTAACAAATAACAAATCAC
>NW_007432045.1:0-459 GCF_000475195.1 Diaphorina citri
TTTTGAGTACTACACACTGGACTCCGCTCACAGGAATTTCGTGAGAAAAGCCCCCCATTTCGATGTAATTATATTTTTAAGGAGGTTTTTTATCGTTCTGAAATCGGTGAGAGGACAGGATAGGAGAAAGCCAGCCGTTCCGAGAATGAACCTTATCCGAATAGGATAAAATCCGCTCAGAGCGGGAAGCGAACCCGCGACCTAGCGCTTACAAATCAGTTGCGCTGCCCTCTAAGACTCCAAGCTAACAAGGCGCTGGCGATTACCTACGTCTTTACTGTAGGTATTCAACACGATATTTAACTTACCAATATTTTTGCCAGAATTCCTTCTTCTTCAGTTTCAAAGGACATGACAGCTTTATCTGTCTGAATATCACATAGTACATCTCCGGGAGCGACCGTGTCTCCCTCTTTCTTGTGCCACTTGACAATGGTACCTTCTGTCATGGTGGGGGAT
>NW_007432046.1:0-459 GCF_000475195.1 Diaphorina citri
CTGGGGGATTTTTAATCTGTCTCTTTTGGCTTGAGAATATTTGGGATAATGAGAAAACATTTATTGAAGTGAGAGCTACCTTGACTCTACAAATTTAAAATTCACTTTGAGACCATTTCGTGTCAAGCGTGGCGGTATTCTCAAACCAAAAAAGGCAGACTTTACTCGTTTTATCACGCGCGGGGAAAAATATCAAATGCATAGGTCGACTTTCTCCCTCTCCCACATAGAACACACAGATGAAACTCTCCTCTCTCGCACCACTTTCTGGTCAAAATTTCTACAAAATTATGGACTTCAAAATCTCTTCCTCTTTTCTTCGCGGACTGCAAAGCTACCCCTAGCACAGAGAGAGCATGAGTTCGTTGACCGCGATGATATGCACATTACTTTCTCTCAGGAATGAGGGCGGGGGGATGGTTTTAGAACACAAAGTCTGCTGTAGCCATGTCAGGAACT
>NW_007432046.1:9785-10738 GCF_000475195.1 Diaphorina citri
GAAATGAGGATGTAAGAAGATTTTACATAAATACACTAAACACTACTGAATATTCCTGAACACTACCGAATAAAATGTAATCGTGTTAAGACTAAACACTACCGAATAAAAAATGAAGTTATTAGATAATGTAATTGTGTTAAGAATGCTTGAATGTTCGTCACACTTCAATAATTTTGATTGGACTACGACTCGAACCAACAACTTCCAGATCCGAAGTCCACCACGTCAACCACTGAGGTTAGCAATACGTGTGTTCGGCAAGCCACTAAGATCCCAATCAATTCTTCGTTTGATAGCCTGAGATGGTAGTGAATTGAAACTTTCAACTTTTATCACTTTCTTGGTTTTCCCTGACCAGTTGTAGAAATCGAAACCCAAATTATACCTCCAATGTGAACTTGTATTCCATTCTAAACATTATTTTATTTTAGAATCAAGTTTCTATTCTATTCATTATTCTATTCTAGAAACAACATATTCTATTCTATTCTTACCAGGCCACTGAGATCCTAGGGTCCAAATAGTTCAGCTTAGACGTGCCCAGAGCGATGGTTTTGTTCTCTTCCTTATCCGTCTCCTGTACTTCCAACTTGAGCAGCTGCTCCTTGAGACGGCCTAGCGCCGTTTTCTTCTTGTCCGTCATTGCTTTGCTTTCGCCTGCCTTCTTAGCATCCTTTAGCGCCCTCTCGGCATCTTTCACCTGAAATAGACGGAGACGGTAACATTAGTAAACTATCTTACATATCTTGAGGGTTCATTGCAATGGTCGTTACATTAATTAGACTTATTTTATCGTGGACACTCGTTGTTATGTTGAAAGCCCGGGTTTTCAACTTTCAACATAGCAACGAGTGTTCAGTAAGATTCGTAGATTGTAAGCGCTAGGCCGCGGGTTCGATTCCCGCCCGGGGCGAATTTTATCCTGATGGTATAATGTTCGTTCTCGGAAC
>NW_007432047.1:0-459 GCF_000475195.1 Diaphorina citri
TCTCTCTCTCTCTCTCTCTCTCTCTCATATTTAGTAATATGTGGTACAAGGTATACTGACTTGTTTTTCATAAAAAAAAAAGAAATACCTAAACAAAAGAATTCTTTGAACGTTGAAGTGCATAGCATTGCTCAGGTGAAAAAAAAAAAAAAAGTTGTGTATTCACTCTCTCCTTAAATTCTCTCTTTATCTCCCTTTCCCTTCTTCTCCTCCTTTTGTTTTTTGTCCCCTGGATGGAATAGAAAAGGAATTGTATGTACTCTCTTTTCCTCCCTCCTTTTCTCTCTCCCTCTACTTCATCACTCACATCACCATTTTATCCCGTCAAAATAACCCTTTTTTTGCTCTCGAAATTCCCAGTCCTTCCCTTCTCAAAGCTTGCTTTTTAGCCCGTCCTTCCTTTATTATTACGATAGTAATAATAAAAGGTATAAGGGACGGGCTATTGTATTCGCTTCG
>NW_007432048.1:0-459 GCF_000475195.1 Diaphorina citri
ATTATCCCTTAGGTACGGGAGAGAAAGAGAAACATGTTTTCATTTCAATTAAAGAAAATTTAATAATACCCACCGTAATAATGATCATAGCAACTTATTACCTTCTTTGCTCTCCTTACTTCTCTGCTTTGTAATTTCTTTGTGTACTCCTTGTTCTTCGTTTTTCCCGACTCCTCTTATTTCGTTCCTTTGTACGCTCCTTGTTTTTCATTTTATCTTCTCGTTTCCCCTTCTATTTCTTCTCTCTGTTGAGTTGTTTCTTGTTCTTTATTCTCCTCATATTTCAATTAGCTATCTATAATCTACCTATACCATCGGAATCGAAACTTCTTTCAATGTGAAGTCAAAATTCAAGTGCAATATTTTTGGTCGACTCTGGGACCTTCTGCATAGCAAGCACTTTACCACTGGGCTATCTGTGCCTTTAAATATTTATGGCTATCAAGCGCGCCGAAAGGC
>NW_007432049.1:0-459 GCF_000475195.1 Diaphorina citri
ACCCGACAGACGTGGAAATCAATCAGAGGCTTATCAAACAGGTGGAATTGATCAAACATAGGTAACAAGTGTACCTATGTATCAGATAGAATAGTATACAGATCATGGTAGAAGAGTAAAAACTATGCAGATCATGATTATAACAAAACACTAGTAAAAATAGAGGCAATCAAATTTAAAACCTTGTACCAATTCAAAGACATCAGCATAAAGACAAGTGAGCTTATTCCAACACAGTGGAGAAATAGGTAATTAGGTTCCAACAAGATAGATTCTATTCTATCATGTGTTTTCCTGGAAAATTCGTGGTAAATCAATAATTATACAATTTTATCTCGAAAGTTCCGTTTTCATTATTTATATTTAATCGGTGACCGATTAATTAATTATTACGAGTATAATTCAACAGTCCAGTATGTTTATTGATTTAGATTTCGGCTAAGTGTTACTGCATGGAGT
>NW_007432050.1:0-459 GCF_000475195.1 Diaphorina citri
GCCGCGTCTGAAATGAAAAATGAGCGGTCATCAAACAACTGAGTATAACACCCATTTTTAAATCGGCCACTCACGATAGGTTTTATCTCGTGAGATGAACTCATCAGATCATCTGATGCGACAAATCTGATCGTTTCGATGGTTTCACACAAGTTAGGTTTAATCTCCGGTTTCATCAGATCTATATCTATCTGATAGAAAATAGTACTGTTCAGTCCTATTCAAACAAAATGAGTTTACCCTCGTAGTCCAAACAAGGTCTTAAACGAGGATAAAAATACAATAAGATATTAAAAGACTGTGTTAAAGTAAGACATGCTATGGACTTACACCTATCAATGATAGACACAGTTTTCAACAGAGAATGTTCTCAACAATATGGATGCAAACAAAGATCAACACAAGGAAAATGAAAATAAACACATACTACTGAAAATACCCAAAGGATATAATGAAATT
>NW_007432051.1:0-572 GCF_000475195.1 Diaphorina citri
GGGAGAGTCCAAGTTGACCGTAGCAAAACGGTAGAGTTCGCTAGCCACTATGACTATGCGAGAGGGGGAGGACTTTTTAAGCAGATCTGAAAAACAAGTGAAAATTTTAAAACTGAATTAAAGTAGCTACTCAATATTATTCTCAAAAGACCGAGCATCGAATCGAACCCGGGACCTTTGGTGGGGAAGTCTAATGTCTGATGCCCACTCTAACACGAAGGTCACTAATACTAACATACACCAAGTTTAAAGTCAATCGGCGCAGTGACAGTTACTCAAAAGCAAGTTACAAAATTTAACCCAATAGCTTTAATTTTATTTACCTTGGAAGATAGCGCGTCTGCCTTTTATTCGCCCGCGCCGAAATTTGAACTTTATTTTATCTGGTTCTCTTAACATCTAGCTTTCCGTCTGCCTTGTAAGCGCTAGGCCGCGGGTTCGATTCCCGCCCGGGGCGGATTTCATCCTGATGGGATAATGTTCGTTCTCGGAACGGCTATCCTGTCTTCCTTCTCTCTTCGATTTCGGGACGATAAGACCATAGCAGTTACAGTTCTCTCTGTCAAACCTCT
>NW_007432051.1:9879-10405 GCF_000475195.1 Diaphorina citri
GTTCGAAAACTATTTACCTAGCAACAGATTGGTGAGTAGGAAAGGTCCATACTGGTTGGTTGCCATGGTAATTTCGAGTCCATCCTCTGTGGTCTTCTTGGTAAAGGTGTCCGCCATGCCAGCATTGTTTATCAGCACATCCAGCCTCTTTTCAGTACTAGAAACAGAAGAAACGATGGGGGCTTAACGTCACGGTATAACTGCTAACTAAAAGGAATTTTTAATTGTGATAAGCATATTTAAATGCTTGTCACAAATGTCGTTCTCCGCTTAATAAACTACGCTAAATTTTATGACTTGGCTAGAAGTCGAACCACTAACCTTTAGATTCAGAGTCCACCGTGCTAACCACTACACCACTGAGGTTGGTCTGATAACTGCTAAATAATGATAGTAAAAATAATAATAAAAATAAAAATAAGAGATTTGATGGAGGAAGCTATGTATTAAAACAAAGGTCTTTAGGTTACGAAATCGAAGGGAGAAGGAAGACAGGATAGGTTTAAGCCAGTCGTTCCGAGAACAA
>NW_007432052.1:0-459 GCF_000475195.1 Diaphorina citri
TACATACTAGTTCATGAGCTTTTATAATCGATCTTTAGTGACGGAGATTTTACCCTCCACTTGACGACAAGCTACGCGTCTCCTTAGATTAACCTCATGCAGCCTGAGTGGGGCCGGGAAAGGTCAGCAGCACGTAATTGCCCAAATGGTCACTCATCTGAATACCAACCACGCACAACATTGCTTAGCATCAGTGATTCATCGGGAACTGGTGCCTCCAACGTGCTATCGACGCTCACACAGATTCGTAGAAGCTTAACCCATCCTTTGGGGCTGTTCGCCCCTACACCTAAGCCTCGGGGTGGGCTTTTTATGTAGGAAAAAGTGCACACAGACTTCAGAAATTGTGCACACAGACATTAAATTAAGAAAAATTATCGATACAATCTAAAGAGAACTCATAAAATTAAAAATTACGATCTTTCTTCAAGTCATTCAAATTTCAAAGTTTATGGTCCT
>NW_007432053.1:0-459 GCF_000475195.1 Diaphorina citri
GCTAAAAACCACTTTTTTGGAATCAGGGGACCCCAAAACGGATATTTCCACCCATTTCCCGATTTTGAAAATTTGGACGATTGCAATACTTTCATTACTAGTATAGCTCCGCTATACTGTAGTAATAGAAAGTAAAAAATCAAACGTGTTTTGAATTTTCTTCTTTCGAAAAAAAAAAAAGAAGTTAGAAATTAATTTAAAAGTTTTTTTTCGATTGTTGCTCAAGGTTCCAGGGCTAACAGCCCACGCATTCTACAAGATCGTTTCTGTAGACTTTTGATTATTTTTCTAAACGCTTTTTACAGGATATTGTACTTTTTAGTCCGTCCTTCCTTTATTATTACAATAGTAATAAAAAGGTATAAGGGACGGACTATTGTTTTCGCTTCGGTGTCTGTCACTCTGTCTGTCTGTCTGTCTGTCCCCATAGAAGGACTTATCCAAACCTGGTCGACCTAT
>NW_007432054.1:0-459 GCF_000475195.1 Diaphorina citri
TTTTTTTTTTTTTTTTTATGTTTTTTTTTTTTTTTTTTTTTTTTTTTTTTTTTTTTTTTCAAGTTTAGTGGTAGGTACTAGTAAGTGGTTTAATCCCATACTATTGGTTCAGTCAACTGTAGAAATCACGCAGAAAAAGTGTTCCTAAGGGGCCCCATTAAACCATATGGGGGCCCCAGGAAGCCAAATTGGGCCTCCAATCTAACGGATGCTTTGAACAGTTTTGCCTAATTTCACCCAGAAAAAAGAAGTAAAAAAATAGAAAGATCCACATCACATCTAGTAGTTTGTAGTGTAATGAAGTCTATGAGTTATAAATTATAACTTATAACACCATAATGGCATATCCTTCTGGAAAATCCTACCATTAGGAAAAAATGGCCTTCGTCCTTGTTAGTTGCAATTTTCCATCAAAAGCTGATTAGGCAAGCGTCCAATTCTCCATCTCTTCTCTTCTCC
>NW_007432055.1:0-459 GCF_000475195.1 Diaphorina citri
GTACTCATCGCCAAAAGTCGAAACGTTGTTCCTTTAGAGAAGTTACTTCCTTTTTCACCTGAAAACTTTCAGAAATGCGGACAGCTGATTGAAGAATTGCAGACTGCTAATGTACAAAATGGAAAAATAGAAGAATTTCGTCATCTGAACACACACACCTTTCAGCCCCATCACTTACCTACCCAGAACTAAATTGAAAACAAAATATACCTATCTGAACGCACTTCACTTACCACCCCAGAACTAAAATGCAAACAAAACACATCTGGGATGAAAATAGATGCAATGTGACTTCCAGCTCAGAGGTTTTCCCACCTCTTCCTGGGATTATGAACAAACTAGTCTCTAGGATTATGAACAAACTAGTCCCTGGGATTATGAACAAACTAGTCTCTAGGATTATAAACAAACTAGTCCCTGGGATTATGAACAAACTAGTCTCTAGGATTATGAACAAAC
>NW_007432056.1:0-459 GCF_000475195.1 Diaphorina citri
GTTAAGCTACGCCGAGCAAGGCCAATAAATGGATGGGTGACTAGAACATTATATTGGGAATAAAGGGAGAACGGGCTCCAGTCTTGATTTTAAATCATTACATGAAAGTAAAATTAAAAAATCAAATCAAGAATAATAATAAACTGAATATTAAACAAGTAGGTACATAGGTACTGATTTTCTCTAATCACGATCGAATAAACTACGGGCTAAAAAATTCCCGGAGGGACGGGCCCATATGTAGGTACTGATTTTCTCTAATCACTACGGGCTAAAAAATTCCCGGAGGGACGGACCCTGCTTGTTTAATTAACGTACTGCTTTAACCACGATCGAATAAACTACGGGCTAAAAAATTCCGGGAGGGACGGACCCAGCTTGTTTTTTCTTCGCTGATAAAGGAAGTTCGAAACACGCTGATTTCAATAGAAATGCTTAAAATTTCATTTGAGGCTTCCT
>NW_007432057.1:0-459 GCF_000475195.1 Diaphorina citri
ATGACGTTTAGCTGGATCAATTTTGTGAGTAAGATCAGAATTCAAAAGTGACATTTCCATCATTGATGGAAAATCAAAGAAACACTGGTGTGTTTTTCTGCAAAGATTTTTCTGATTTTATTTTTGAATTCGTTCATTATTTAAAAAGGCTTTGTAGATCATTAGATCAATGTGTGAAATAATTTATTTGTCTAAAGAAACACTGGTGTGTTTTTCTGCAAAGATTTTTTCTGATTTTATTTTTGAATTCGTTCATTATTTAAAAAGGCTTTGTAGATCATTAGATCAATGTGTGAAATAATTTATTTGTCTAACAAATCAAATCAAAAGCGTCAATAGTTAAGTTGTAAATAAAATAAAACGAAGTTCAATTTCTGAATGAACTATCAAGGAATGTGGCATTATTGTGTACATTTCAATTTGAAGACCGATCATCAATAATGTGCTAAGTGCAAAAAA
>NW_007432058.1:0-459 GCF_000475195.1 Diaphorina citri
AGAGGAAGAGGGGAAGAGAAGGAGAGGGAGAAGAGAAGGAGGAGAAGGGAAGAGAAAGAGGAGAAAGGAGAAGTGAATATATATATTTTACTTAGAGGCTGGGAAAGTGGAGAAAGAAGGAGAGAAGAGGAATAGGGGGAATATCACTGGAATGTTGGGAAGGGAGTGAAGAGGAAAATGAGGAGAAGGAGGAAGGGGGGAAGAGAAGTAGAGGAGAAGAGGAAGAGGGGAAGAGTAGAAGGGGAGAAATTTAGGGGGTTTTATTACACTGAGAAGCTGGGAAGTTGGAGGGAGGGACATAGGAGGAGACGGAGGAAGGAGGAGAGTGAGAAGGGGGTGTATACAAGACTGGAAAAGAGGAAGAGAAGGGGAGAGTGAGTTAGGTGAGGGGAGGGAGAGGGTATCAAAATTTGTTCAATGTTTACAGACTTTACAGGGTGACCCATGACAGTGAGTTTT
>NW_007432059.1:0-459 GCF_000475195.1 Diaphorina citri
AGGGCTCTGCGAGAAGAGGTGAGTGAGCAATATTTATCTTTGTGTTAGGTATGCTTTATCTCTGTATAATATTTCTCCTTTTCTTTTGCCGAACATATAAAAAGTAAACATAAATTCTCGTTTTTTTCTCTTTTCGATCATAAAAAAGAAATCGTATTCGAGAGAGAGAGAATGGGTAGGAAAATATATCTCGTAAAAATTTCAGACGGCCTCGCTCGTATGGAATTGTGAAAGATTTTTGACAGCCTGGAGGGAAAAGTTGGAGCTTTTTGAACTTTCGACGGTTTTGGGAAGATTAAAGGTCGAGATGGCCAGCCTAGTTAGCTTAGTTGGTAGCGCGTCTGCCTTGTAAGCGCTAGGCCGCGGGTTCGATTCCCGCGCGGGCGGATTTTATCCTGATGGGATAATGTTCGTTCTCGGAACGACTGGCTTTCTCCTATCCTGTCTTCCTTCTCTCTT
>NW_007432060.1:0-459 GCF_000475195.1 Diaphorina citri
TAACCAGGCTGGTAAATTGAGCCTGGATTCATTGAGGATCACCTTGTTACAGCCCAAGAACTTATTGAGTAAAGAAGACCTCGATTTGAATCCTTGAAAATGCATCAAAACACATCCTTATTGAGATTCAGGCCTTGAACGTATCTTAAGCTTCTTGAACTCAAGGATGTTTTGATAAACCTGATCCTTATCCTAGAATCCTAGATCTTCCAATTTGGTGGGGTCGATGGTCTTTGGGCCTCGGGTTCAAAGCTCAAAACGTTTCAATCGATTAATCTACTCAACTTTCAGCTTGATTAGGCTTCCTTTTATCAAAAACACGGTTCCCAAAATCTCTTTTCATGCCAAGGATTTGAAACCAAGGTACGCGTGATCCAAAACTTGCAATGATCTGCCTGTTATGCAACCATTCTCTAATCCTATTTTTCGGGTCATTGTTCAGGAATAACCTGTTCTGAA
>NW_007432061.1:0-459 GCF_000475195.1 Diaphorina citri
CACACACGAATAGATGGAGAAGATTCTAAACATGAAATACATCATCGTGGAAATGAATACTTGAAGTATGAGAAATACTCACATACGATTGTTATCAATGAATACGATAATGAGAAAACAAAACTATACAATCATTATCCTTACGAGTCAAGGCTATATCCGCCCAAAATAAAGTCAGGTTAGGGGCGGTTGCACCATTTGATTTCTTCAATATGGGTATCTTCTCGTACAGACATAGTCATAACTTGCAGCATAAAGAACTTATTACAGAAGTCTCTTACCTAAAAATAGTGGTTCATTTCTAATTCCATAGGTAGGTATTTTGGTCCTTGGAAATGTCATTTTCATCAGCTGTGATCAATATAGACCTCAAATTTGTGGAAAAAAAAACAAGTTAGCCAAATAATATAAGAGGTTGTAGCCTTCATTGTTTGGGCATTCAAGCTAATAATAGGTTTT
>NW_007432062.1:0-459 GCF_000475195.1 Diaphorina citri
ACAGACACACACACGGACCAATGGCTGAAACTTTGGATTTAGGCTCTAGGGACCTCAAAACGTGTTTTGTCACTAAAATCTGACCATCGAAAATTTGACCCGATTACATTACTTTCCTTCCTATAGGATAAGGAAAGTAAAAATTATTGTAATTAAGGAATTTTAATTGTGTTGAGCATTAAATGCTTGTCACAAATGTCCTTCCTCGCTTGATAAACTACGCTAAATTTAATGACTTGACTTGGACTCGAACCACCAACCTCCAGATCCAGAGTCCACCATGCTAACCACTACACCACTGAGGTTGTTAATTATTGTAATTATTCAATATTGCTTTCTAGATTCTACTATTCAATAGCAAACTGATTAATTCGTTTCCCCTGTTTCCAGCGGATGAAGTGCTCAACACAAATCTGCCCAACGTGAAGACGCGGCCTCTCAAGGAGGCCACAGCGCTGT
>NW_007432063.1:0-459 GCF_000475195.1 Diaphorina citri
GTGCCATCTCTCTTTTGGAGACTGCTTTTCCCGGTGTTCTGCAACAACCACTTTTTGTTTTACCCTCGGACGTACTAAGGTATACCATTTTCATGTGTTCACATTTGTCATTCAGCATTATTTGATGTTGAAATTTGTGGATCAGCAAAATGCGATATACTCGTACGATATGCTGAAGAAAAATGTGGATTAGTCGGAAGATTGACAAATGCCAAGCAAACGGAGACACAATTTAACGCCCGCTTCAACAACTTCTTCAGATATCATCCATCTGGTGTCTTCAAAAGGCACCAAATTGGCACACGCCTGCTCTCCCACAATTATCAGCATATAATATCTATGTTCCTGTGCCAGGATGGTACTCCTAGACTTATTGAGCTATCAGTAGATCTCTATCTTCATAATCTTCAGCTGTTATATTATAGGGTGACGAATAGATGACGTCATTTTGAGCTTCAA
>NW_007432064.1:0-459 GCF_000475195.1 Diaphorina citri
GCCCCTAGCGCTTACAAGACAGAGCTAAAGGGCTGACTTATTTTGCTAGCCAGCCTAGTTAGCTGGGAAGGTAGCGCGTCAATAGGTCACGGGTTTGATTCTCGCCGATTTATGTATCCTGTCTTCCTTCTCTCTGCGATTTCAGGACGATAAGACCTTCCTTGTTACAGTTCCCTCTATCAAACCTCTTGAAAAAAATATTTCGCTACATTGCAAAATATCAGCTATATCCTGTTCTCTCTATTTTCTATGAAGGAGTTCGAAAAGATTTGCTGTATCATTCTCTTTACATCACCTTATCACTGTCGGAAATACTTAAAAGATTTTACAGACTGACTATACACAAACACTTATAGTAAACAGGGCTATTTAAGGGAGGGAGGGGGTCAATTCGGTTTCATTTGTCCCGTAGGGTCGTAGAACCACTAGCAGCAAGAAGAACCTAAATTAGAGGTCCTA
>NW_007432065.1:0-459 GCF_000475195.1 Diaphorina citri
TTTTACTAAGAATTCCTTAGCATATGATTTGGTGAGCCTCCCACTGAGATGTCACATCCTTCCTAAACATCCTGAACATCACCTAAACAATCCAAAGCATTAATCCTATGTCCTATTCAAATCGTTTGTTAAGTACAAAAGGAACTCACTTTCATTTTTCATACCAAGTATGGGACTGTGGGGGTCTGATTTTCGGTCTTCAAGAACGGATAGAATAGAATTACTCTAATCCGAAAAAAGAAATAATAAGACGATATTAGAGTCACGCGATGAAAATGAACGTTATTCCTACGTATTTATATGATATATATCTACTCACTTGAATAAAGTACTTAATAATAATGATCAATTGAAAAGACACTTTTCTCCTGAGTAGGTACACCCGGTAGTCTTGAGACATTGGCAAAGTCCAACTTTCTCCTTTCACCCGCCAAAGCAGTCTTATCAGGGATAGCCAGG
>NW_007432066.1:0-459 GCF_000475195.1 Diaphorina citri
AAAGTGTGCTATTCTCATGGAAAAATAAAATTTTAAGAAATAAAAAATTATTGTTCTTATTATTCGTAAATGCCACCAGCTCAAGCAAAGGGCAATGGAGGTAAAAAAAAAGAACTGATGATAAATAATAATAGCAAAATCCCAGTTGTATTTTTACGAAAGAAATAGGCATGATACACATTATTACAAGTAGGTGAATTACCTACAAAGTATCTTCCTCCTTAAGCAGGAATTGCAGGATACCCACGAGAGTACGTTCAATAGAGCTTCAAAGGCACCGATTGAATTTCATATAAGTAAGTCAAACTGGCAGGTCGATCCCCATTAATTTCCATATATTAGGAAAAAAAGATGGTACTGTCACAGGTCGTTGTCACTATTTACAATTTTTTCATTCATTATTATGAATATGAAGTCACCGTCTGCAATTCAGCGTTTTTCAAATATATTTGACAGACA
>NW_007432067.1:0-459 GCF_000475195.1 Diaphorina citri
ACGCCACCTAATTCCCGTTTTCCTTTAAAAGAGGGGGAAATGAGCCTCAAAAGAGGGGAGATTGTCTCAGTTTCCGAAAGGATAGCTTAACTAATTTTCATTAGCTTCAAAAGCTGAGCTTTGGGGTGTTTTCCGAGAATTTCTCAAGTTGATTTCAAAGGGTTATCTGACCTGACGTAACCACGTTATGCTACTTTGGGCCAATCGGGGTCTGCCATTTTGCAGGACTCTTTTATTATTTTGGGTCCATTTGAGTTTTCTAAAGGTGTCATTACACCTCACAATATTTCACAAACCAAGATTATTATGATGTAAACAAGTTTGGAAGTTTATTCATCATCTGAGAGGAAAGGCACATGGAAAGTTTCGGGAAAGTTCCAAAAACTTTGCCTGGTTTTTGCCCCCTAATTGATATCATTAATTTTCAATAAGGTTCAACTTTGCCATGAATAATAATAA
>NW_007432068.1:0-459 GCF_000475195.1 Diaphorina citri
TCTCTTGTACGACTTCGAACATTTTTTTGTAGCATCCACTCCCCCCCTCGAAAAATCCTGGTAAACAGATTTTATTTCTCATTTCCTTTTACTGCATTATAAGTTGATAACAACATAGATAGGTAAAACTATCTGTTGTTAATGCACTTTAATAATAACAAAATGGATTTTTTTATGAAAGAAGAAAAGAATGACATTTTTAGATAATTTTCTTATACCTATCTGCGTTACTTTTGAAGATGACATCTGAAACTTCTCTACGCTTCTGTTATCATATTTGTCTTGAAATGCTTTCGACAAGTGCATTTTCGTTTTTTAACAGAACCAGTTGTTTGAAATAAATAACTAATCCATCCCATTAACACATTGTAACTCTGCTTATCCTAAAGAGATAATCGAACCCACGGCCTAGGGCTTACCATGCAGATGCTCTACCCACCAAGCTAACTAAGCTGGCCA
>NW_007432069.1:0-459 GCF_000475195.1 Diaphorina citri
GTGCAAGGCGAGCGCAGTGCCCACTACGCCATGGGAGCTGACAAGCTCAACATTATAAGAAAAGATAGTCAGCTCCCATGGTGTAGTCGTCACTGCGCTCGCCTTGTATCCGGGAGACCCAGGTTCGATTCCCGGCGGAGTAAAAAAAAATATATCATGTAAATGATTGATTCCGTGACTGGCTGTTGCGGGGCCCACACAACCTCGTGGGTCGTGAGGAAAATGAGTAACTAATATGTGATATATGAATTCGCATAGCGACCTGTGCCAGCATGGTAGGTAAACTTTGGGTGTCAGGAATTTTGAGATATTCGGAAGACCCTACCATGCTGCAGTGAGCACTAAAGTTGTGACATAATAACAACGGCGTTTATTTCTTTAGAAACAGGCATTTAATATTTTAATTATAAAAAAATTTAATATTTTTTTTTTTATAACTACGAATGCTTAAACAAGACA
>NW_007432070.1:0-459 GCF_000475195.1 Diaphorina citri
ATGATACAATGATACATACTGTATATTTCTGCCTAGAGAGATAGCACTGTAAAGCATATATTGATAGTATACAGGGTGCCCAAGCAAAAACGGACACCTGTTTTTCTATTATATAACTAGGAACACTGTTGAAGCGAGAGAACGCAATCGTCTCTTCAAATATTAAAGGAGATACTTGATTCAATTTTCACTCGTAGACGCACAAAATACAGAATTAACCGATTTATACAAACTTACAAAATGCTTTTTACTCCTTCCGTTCAATGCTTCTCGTCAGGCGGGAGTAGAACCCGCGACCTAGGGCTTACAAGGAAGACGCGCTACCTTCCAAACCAAAAAACTCTTCTGAATTATAAAAAGAGGTCCAGTTTTTTCTGTTTATTAGGACACCTGGTACATCGATTGGAAGTACAAACGAGCAGCATTAGTCAACGGTACCTACATTCAAGTCTTGAGGCT
>NW_007432071.1:0-459 GCF_000475195.1 Diaphorina citri
GGGGAATAAATCGTAATTTAGAGATATATAAAGGAAATATATTTTAAAATGTATCAAAACGTATCATTATCAAAAGGTCTGGGTCATAGAAATAACAGAATAACACCCCAGTCGTGTTTTATCATAAGGAAAAGTACACGTGTGTAGGTGAATGCGTGTGTTTATTCGGCTTAAAATAACGAGTTAATTTTTCTAAGACTTACCTAGTAACCTACCCCTACAGCACATAATATACCCTGAATATTCTTTTTTGGTTCCAGACATTCTAGGAATATTCCGCACATGACGAATGTACCTACCTCGAATGTTATACTGATATCCTACATCTTCTCAATGTCCTGTCAAAATAAATGTTTTTATGAGAATGTTCTCACAAAATACAAATACCTACCTACCTACTAAATATTCTCAGTTTTCCATTAAATGTCAGAATGTTGAGGGAATACTTATTCCAAGGAC
>NW_007432072.1:0-459 GCF_000475195.1 Diaphorina citri
AACGATAGTTCTAATCTTCTAATCCGACAACGAAGCAAGTAAGACACCCCTGTATCTCTCTAGATTTTAGAAGTCAAGTTCAACATAAATCAAGACCCTTTGCTCAAAGTAAAGTCCCCATCCCTTACAGTCTTGTGGCCTTCTCCCCTTACAGGATTTATACGCGACCTGGAAAAACTTGAAAACCTGGAAAAGCCATGGAATCTGAAAATTGGCCAAAAAGTCATGGAAAATCGTGAAAATTCAAGTAAAACCTGGAAAAGTCATGGAATTTGCCACCCGGTCAAAAATTAAAAAAGTTCAAATTAAATATCAAGTTTTTTTTCCGAAAAACGGCCTGCGGCGCATTCCCCCTCATATTCCTTGCCGTTCTGCATATTACATATTTTATTTAAATGAAGGGGTAATCTTACTGATTTTTAAGTACCTCCGCCCCCTAATTTTCTGGAAAACTCATGG
>NW_007432073.1:0-459 GCF_000475195.1 Diaphorina citri
AACATCTTAATTTCACCTTTTAATTGTAAAGGTGAAATGAAGAAGAAGAAGAAGAAGAAGAAGAAGAAGAAGAAGAAGAAGAAGAAGAAGAAGAAGAAGTAGAAGAAAATCCATGCAAATGTTGTCCTAGAAAACCACCCCGCATCACGTGATCCATTAGGATGCTAACCACTATAGGGGGTGTCAACTTCCTTCATCTAAAATCCCGCGGGATTTCATCACAACTATCAGATCATTTCCTGAATTCTTCCTGTCTTCTCACTCTTTGATAACAGTTGATGTAAAATGACTGAGGAAAGATTACATCAATGATGTCGTACGTGTATCTACACAGGAAAGTGAGCTTGTTTTACTTTCTATTCTTCTAATATGTGATGGAGGCACCTTCGATCCAAGAAAACTCCTTAATTACAATCACAAATCAAATTGAACCAGCCTAGTTAGCTTAGTTGGTAGTGC
>NW_007432074.1:0-459 GCF_000475195.1 Diaphorina citri
GACAACATTGTTTTGACACTTGTGTATAAAATAATAAACACATGCTGGTTTTTATGCCTTTGATACTAAAGTCGTTTTGGTTATTTTCTATTGCATCTTTACTAGGTTTACCTGTTTAGTTTTTTTTTTCCAATGGTCATACAAACCAAGTTACGGAGCTATTCCTATAAAAGAAAAAGGTACCTACTTTTTGTTACTGGAGGGTGTGGGGTTGCTCTAAATCAGAGGACAATTTTTTTTTAGTATGGCAACTTGTAGGATTTGTAGACGCTTAACCCATCCTCTAGGGCTGTCTAGCCCCTACACCTAAGCCTCAGATTAAGATTTTTGTGTATGCAACATGTGGGATGAAAAACGAGTGTGAAAGGGGGGGCTAAATACAGCTGAAGATGGCCATAGTAATGGCCGAAATATATCAACTCGTCTGTCCTTTTATCTCTAGTCTTGTTTTTTAACGTC
>NW_007432075.1:0-459 GCF_000475195.1 Diaphorina citri
AGAAAGTAAAAAAAATTATAATTGAACACCTTCGTCTAAACTCTAAACACTCTTTCTGAAAACTGAGGGTTTTATTAAAAAAAATTTCCTCTGTAATTCCGACCTCACTACCGGATCAGAATTTTCTCCCTCCACCAAAACCAGCCCTTAAAAGTTCCCCAATATAGGACAAAACCTATCATCGCATCGTCCCTCAGATAGGTAGGTACCTTGTGGTTTGTGGCGCCCATATTCAAATTGGTTAAAAGCCTTAAGAAAAGGTATAAAAAAGAGTAAAAAGTTTACTGCTTTTTTTATGGACTTTCTCGCATAAACGTAAAATGAGTAAAAGTATTTTTGGTATCGTATGGGTATATCTATAGGATATTATGGGTACATTTAGGTATATGGGTGAACCTTCTTAAGTTCTCAACTTCTGATACCTCCGTACCTCAAGGGGAAGAAGAATGAGAAAGATTA
>NW_007432076.1:0-459 GCF_000475195.1 Diaphorina citri
ATTGAAAATAATTTAATTTAGCAGCTGCAATATCTTTCTGTTTATAGAATAATTATTTCTTACTTTTAAAGCCCTAAATAATAAGTACTTACCTACCACAGATGCCTCAAATGCCAGATCCTCTGTTATCTGGTTGATTGCAATTCACAACTTCTTCCTTTTTCATAATGTAGGTAATTGAAGTTGAATAAAGCTTGCTAATTACACCTGGGAAAAAAAAAAGAAAAAAATGGGCTTCATGAAAAAAGGATTTTCATTTTATTCATGTACATAGGTACCTACTTTTTTCATTTTCATTCATGTACCTATACCTACATAGGTACTTTTTCTCAAACAACCCTCCTACCAGGATAACTGCTGGTTTTACTATAAAACTATAAAATAAATGTTCTTTGAGATTTACCTGTGAGAATGGCAAGAGGTCTAAACCTCTGAGTACTATTAATAGCTACACCTGCA
>NW_007432077.1:0-459 GCF_000475195.1 Diaphorina citri
TATAAGGAAGATTATTATTTGTGTTTGCTGTGGAACTAAATAAAAAAATGTAAATATGAATCAGAGAAACATGAATAACAAGCGGGGCCCGTCCCTCCGGGAATTTTTCGTAGTGATGGGCCGAGTGAATGATTTTACTCGAGTGGACTCGAGTTTGACTTCACTCGAGTGCACTCGATTATTATTTTGTTCCACTCGAGTGGAAAAACTATTCATTGGGTTCTCTGACCCGAGTTCACTCGCGCACTCGCCACATATTATTGCAACATTTGCAACATACAGTTTCTATTCGAGTACAAATCTATTCGTCAGAAAAACTATTCGTTTGAACGAGTTGAATGATTCACTACCCCCCTCTCCCCTCTTGCCTCTTACTAGATGCTAGATGATGATGATGCAAGAAAGAGAACTGAAGAGGGGGAGGGGTATAGTGGTATACCCGTATGCCGAGAGTTTCCG
>NW_007432078.1:0-459 GCF_000475195.1 Diaphorina citri
CTACTGTATTTGATTGTTGTTTGTGTTTGTTTAGTTTTAGTGTATTTTTTTCTATTGTCATTTTTGTAAAAAGGGTTAATAATAGTGCTTAATAATAATAGTGTTTATTTATACTGCTCGCATAGGACTGAAAAGTGACAAGTCCCTTTAATCCAGCAGTAGGCTACTACAGTCCACGTCAACTGGGAAGTCCGATGGAAGCGCATGGAGGGGAACCGCAACTTCTCAACTGTAAGTCGGACAGTTCTAAAAGTTTCACCATTCGATTCGGCGTGAAAAATCCCATGGGATCAACTATTCACATTCTTACTTGTTAATCAACGAGCTATTTTTTGACGAGTGCGCACCCAAAGGTCATCGGACTTCCCAGTTGAAGTGGACTGTACTATTATTGTGGTCAAATTCTCAAATTATATTGAGGATAAAATTCCATACCTCGGCTGGGATTGAACCCACGCC
>NW_007432079.1:0-459 GCF_000475195.1 Diaphorina citri
GTCCAAGGAAAACGCTATCTAGCGGAAAAATTGGTAAACTTTTAACAGACCGAACGTGCGTCACGTCAGGCGGCGCGCTCGGTATTTGATCGAACGAAGTGATTTCAAAATTTTAACTTACCTAAGTTAAAACTTTAATGAACGATTCAAATTTTAAAACCTAGTAGGTACATAGTTAGAGTTAGGTATTTATTTGTCTGTATGTAATTAGTGTAATTAAGAATCATAATTAGTCTAACAACATTGTATATCATGTTGTCGAACGCTTTTTGTCGACTTTGATGAAGTTTGATACCTACCTACCTACAATTTTTTTGAAATTTTATTAAAGCTCATGCACGTTTCTTAACTCATTGACAGCCTACCAGCCTAGACCGCGGATTCGATTCCCGCCCAAGGTGGATTTTATCCTGATGGGTTAATTTTCGTTCTCGGAACGGCTGGCTCTCTCCTATCTTT
>NW_007432080.1:0-459 GCF_000475195.1 Diaphorina citri
ATTAGGTCGCAGTGATCAAGGGCGTTTATTAAAGCCGATGGCCCTACTTATACCAATACCTGGTGAATCAGTGATGTACCTGATTCACCAGGACGCCTATTTTTTAGTCCGTCCTTCCTTTATTATTACTAATAATAAAAGGTATAGTGGACGGACTATTGTATTAGCTTCGGTGTCTGTCTGTCTGTCAGTCAGTCAGTCAGTCCGTCCGTCAGTCTGTCCCCATAGAAGGACTTATCCAAATCTGGTTGACCTATATATCAAATTAAAGGTCTTTTTACCAGGATTACGAAAATGGTGGTGCAAATTATGTCCAGAAAACCATAAAGCCAAAAACCAAAAAAACTGGTTTTTGCGGAATTTTTTTTTTTCACATTTTCCCACACAAATGAGCTCTGATCTTGAAATTTTTCGCGACGACCTATGAACTCAAAGCGAGAAAGTTTTAGATAACACTTC
>NW_007432081.1:0-459 GCF_000475195.1 Diaphorina citri
GTCTCTCTGTGTTTCGGAAGATTTGTGCCTTGTGTGTTTATTTTGGATAGTTTTTGAATAATATACTTTCTTCTTGTAAGATTGCGGACAAAATATATCTCGAACTTTGTTCTTTTATCTGATTATAATTGTGCAAGTGGAGTTTTTCGTGCCCAAACCATTTTTTTCTTTTTTTTTCGTAATTTTACACGATCTTTTGCTTTTCCGCGGACTTGTTTGTTATTGAGAAATCGGGAGATCACACGGACTTGTTCGTTCTTTTTAATAAATCGGGAAATATTGTCTACCCGTTATTTTAGCTGTTAATTCTTACAAAACATTTCTTTAAATTAGAAATTAAATTAGATAAATTCAAATTAAATCCACTTTTTAAGAAACATCTCCGAAGTTGACTTCTTTATAAAAAGGAGATTTGAAACACGTGGTTTCGGAATTCTAATTCAACATTTTCGTATGTTG
>NW_007432082.1:0-459 GCF_000475195.1 Diaphorina citri
CTCGGCGATGTCCATTTGATTTTCCAGATCGCCTCGGTCTGTGGTTTCCGCGCGTTCGATTTTCCAGCTGAGGTTTTCAATTTCCGCCTCCAGTTGGGCCTGTCGAAGGGTTAAAAGGCATGGTTTAGGTATAAAAACTGGGGATTATCCTTTAATTAAACAACTTTAATCATCCTATTGGAATGTTCCTATTGGATTACGCATTTCTGGGGATCAAAGTATGACTTTTGGGGGGTTTTCTCCTGAGGGAGGGAAAACTTGAATTTATTTTTCCTCCAAAAGTTAAAAATGTAAATGTAAAATGTAAATGCAATTTCTTTGTGTTATTATGTCACAACTTTGGTGCTCACTGCAGCATTGTAGGATTTTTCCCAATACATATATAATCCTAACAACCAATGTTTACCTACCATGCTGGCACCGGTCGCTATGCGCATTTACATGTCATAGCTACTCATT
>NW_007432083.1:0-459 GCF_000475195.1 Diaphorina citri
TACAAACCACACCACTGCCTCTCACTGATGCACTTGATGCTATACAAGAAACACCATTTCTGTCACTGAATATGATGCGTATGTGCATTGCTTCTGACACTGACGGGTGTCTTCTATACATTTTAGACGAAAAGGAGAGAAGAAAAATTCAAGGAAATGCAAACGGTGTTGATGGGTTGCCATATGAGACAGAAACTTTCTACGTTCATTGTATGTGTGTTCCTATTACAGGTAGACCCCATTTTGGACGGGATATTCAAGTGACTGAAACCTTAGCACATGAAATACAGAATTTCATTCTAAAGGCAGGTTTGTTGCCAAAATTATTTCAATCAAAATTCACATCATCATTCAGTGCATTTGTATGGTGTAATTGAAGGATTGGGGATGGTTGTGTATTTAAGGTCAACCGATTAGATTAGCTGGGGATCCTTCAATTGTTGTAAATGAATTATTGCA
>NW_007432084.1:0-459 GCF_000475195.1 Diaphorina citri
AAGTACCGCGAAATCGCCAATGCCATTTCACCTCTGACCAAAACCTCCCCGTATTGAAAAACGAAAATCCACCATCAAAACATTCGACAGGTCAATAATCCCTGAGAGATGGGGGGGGAAGCATTGTGCATTGGGGATTATAATTCATCCCATCCCCATGACGAAACTTTTTCTTCCCTCCCCTTCCTATTCGGGGGAACAAAGTTGTTCTTTTTGTTCGGGAGAAAAAAGGGAAGGTTGAGAGCAGAAGGAAGAGGGAATTAATTGATAATTTCACTAATAATAGAAAGACCTGACGTAGGGGAATGAGGATGTACGTGAGATCGAGGACGGACAGGGGAAAGACAAGGGAAAACAGATGATAAAAGGGGAAAGACAAGGTTGAATAGAGAATGGAGAGGGAAAAGACAAGAAGAGGAAAATAGAAAGAGAATGAGGTAGGGAAGCGACAAGGGTGAC
>NW_007432085.1:0-459 GCF_000475195.1 Diaphorina citri
ACACACGACACGATTTTTTTCCGAACGACACTAATAAAATTGTCCTGTAGCCTGTAAGCAATGTAATTTAAATGAGAGTGTTCCCACTACCTACACTTGACACGATTTTTTCCAAGTGGGATCTGGCTCTTAGCCAATATTATGAAAAAGGTACATAATTATCTTTGAAGTTATGAAATAGGTAACTACAAAACTTATTACTTTTATATGATACAATGGATACACGTTCCGGTTTTGATCTTATCCGACTCGAGTTTCGTCCATCTCCGTGGACTTTTTCAAGGAAACAAGGAAGGAAAGGACTTTTTCAAGGAAACAAGGAATAATTATCTTTGTTAACAGCTAATATTAAAATGAATTAACTCCATTCATTTCCTCCCTCAGGTATGTGATGCATTGGATAGAATATCAACAGGAAAGTCTGTACGACGACACCTCCCCACAATGTGAAGATCAAAC
>NW_007432086.1:0-459 GCF_000475195.1 Diaphorina citri
GAGTTCAATGATCATCCTGTAGTCAAAGCCATGATGGACATTTTACATGTAAATTAAATCTAAGCTCGTTATTATAGGGGACATCAAATAGGTACCTGGGTAGGTATTACAACTTGAACAATAATTGAGAAAATGCTTATAGGGAGTAGCACTGCGAAAGAAAAGGTTTCAAGATTCAAGGGAAAGTCTTGAATCTTGAAATTCGCCCATAAAGTCTTCTTTCTAATACAAAAACTTTGTTGTTTAGTTTAAGTACATACCTACCTATACATAAATTTTACGATGAAGTTCCCAAGACATTAGTGTTACCAATAATAATTCAAAAGGAAAATCTGGGATCTTTGTCTCAGAAATCTCAGAATGATATGAAGGATTACTTCGTATTTTCAGTCCATCCAAATGCGAGTTCTGAACCCCATATTGTCGTTCGACATTGTAAGCAAGCTGTTGGGATTAACC
>NW_007432087.1:0-459 GCF_000475195.1 Diaphorina citri
TGACATCAGCTGATGGTGAGAAAACTAATTCTTCTTCCTAGCCTTTTCCCATTTTCAGACAGGGTCAGCATTTTTTGTTAGCCTCTCAATCAGCCCAAGCTATGGCAGTTGCTTTGGGGTGGCATTTGGTTTTGGCTTCAAAAAATTTAAAGTATGCTTCTAAAAACTAAACAACATGTACTCTAAAGCCAATGTTGTTCCTACTTATATCTTTTTAATTCCAGGCAGATTCCATTTGATTGGCAAAACGGGCAGGATAGAGAAGAGTGTAGAAAGTCACAACGGAGCTACTCTGGTTGGAAGATGGAGTCATGATGGGGCAGGAATACTAACTGGTAAACTACATACATAGGAGCACTGTGTATCTTATATTATAAGAATGAGATCCATTCACATTTCACACACTGATCGCTCTATCTCTAGAACCACAACACCTACAAAGCTGAAATTTGGTAGGAA
>NW_007432088.1:0-459 GCF_000475195.1 Diaphorina citri
TATGTCATAGCTACTCATTTTCCTCACGAGGCTGAATGGGCCCCGCAACAGCCAGTCACGGAATCAATCATTTGGATGATACAAATTTCTTGGCCCCGCCGGGAATCGAACCCGGGTCTCCCGCGTGCAAGGCGAGCGCAGTGACCACTACGCCATGGGAGCTGACTTCAGTCGATATTGTGTGGACGCACCTTATTAGATAATAGGAAATAGGAAACCATACTAGTTCACAAGTCTCTCTGTTCTATATTTTTCTTCTTCTTCTTTCTTCCTTTCCAGCTTTCTGGTTTTCGTTCTTTTGCTTCTTGTTTTTCTTCTTATTCCTTCTTTTTCTTCCAATGATTCTTGCATTCTTCTCGTTTTCTTCCATCCTTCTGCTTGTTTTCTCTCTACTGACTCTATTCACATTTTTTCCTACTCCTCCCTCTTCTCCTCTCCTTCTTCATCCTAAAAAATAAT
>NW_007432089.1:0-459 GCF_000475195.1 Diaphorina citri
TTTTTAGAAACTAAAGATTAGACTATGATTCTGGAATTCTCACAGGCTTTCCAGTACATTCTAGACAACTCAAGCTCAAAAGCTATACTAGACAAGACCAAATGAAACAAGGCATACTTACTTCTCCTTTGAACTGAGTAACGTTTCAGTTTTGTCAATAAACACATGCAACAGCACAGCAAAGTTCCCAGTCATTGGATTATTTATGCTCAGTGATGCACACAGAGATTTGATTTTATCTGTTAATTCTTCATCTTCCTTCCTGAAATTCAAATGATAATTGAGTAAGCATGAGTAAGAAGCAAGAGTTAATATATTGATAAAACAATTCTTTTGGGGAAAGTCAGAAAAAATAGTTCTGTTATTCACAATCATATTGAAAAGTTTGTTTTATGCAAAACTTACATGGAGGCTGGCAGCTTCATCATAAAAGTGAGGAACTGGTCCCAGAATGGATCG
>NW_007432090.1:0-459 GCF_000475195.1 Diaphorina citri
AAATTGATACCGTCCAAAGGAGAAGGTACATAGATTAGAAGGAGAAACCCTCGTTTCTACCTACAGAGTACCAGTAGCCAAAGTGTCAAGTTTATTTATAGGATTTGTAATGAAAACACTAGGTAGCTACTCGAGTACTCGTATAGCTACTGCCTACTGCCTAACTCTAAATAGATTTTTTCTTCCACTTTGAATTTCTAGGTCGAAATCTTGTAGGTAGGTATTCAAAGATTCGAAATCTACGTAGGGACGTAGATTTCGATAGGTAGGGACCTGCAGGTGAGAACGAAGAATAAAATAAAGAAATGACAAATGTAGCCAGAAATCATAAGGCACCAGGTTGACGAAGTTCATTGTGTGCGGAGAAAGTGAAAGACAAATAAATGTTTTATGGTTCCTCTTGTTTGTATGCTAATAGGGACTCTCGAGTTCAGGGTATAACTCAAGTATAACTTAGTA
>NW_007432091.1:0-459 GCF_000475195.1 Diaphorina citri
CTAGAACCTTCTGGGCAACGAGTGCCCATGATAAAGTAAGTCTAATTAAGTTAGAATCTTGCTAGTAAAATGTCCAACCTAAACGGAACAGACTATAGGAACACGAGTATAAATGTGCCATATACATTTCGTATGTGAGTACATTCCATATACATTGGCTGTATATTACCTTCTGTATAATACATTAAATCAGAGGTTCAGAAACAAAAGAGCCTATCGAAATTTTTGGGCCAGCGAAAGGGCCACAATCAATTAATTGTCCAATGGAGGACCCACAATCAATTAATTTCAGTTCAGAAACAAAAGAGCCTATCAAACTTTTTGGGTTAGCGAAAGCCCCTACGGAGCCTCAGACTGCCCAATGGGACCCAAAAACTAATGAAATCAAGTATTTCCGGTTCAGAAACAAAAGAGCCTATCAAACTTCTTGGGCTAACAAAAGCCCTTACGACCAGGGCC
>NW_007432092.1:0-459 GCF_000475195.1 Diaphorina citri
AATGGAACGGAACACATCATCATAGTAATAGGCTTGTGACATACGAATCATACACTCTTCCGAACAACGCAATTCGGCAACTTTCAAGGGACCTGACTGACGGTGTTCACGCGACGTTTTGCAGTTATTCTTGAAACGCAGACACCAAGCGATAATACGTTGAGCATGGGAAAACGACGAGAATCGTTCTAAGAGGGTCACTCCTTCATTATTCACGGTGGCAGTAGCGGTCAAATGCGGCGGTGATTTCAGCTCAGGTACTTCATCTGGAGGTAAGGTTATAGGTAGGTCTTCGTGGGGCCATTTGTCCTGACTTTCCTGAAGGAAGGCGGGACCATGCCACCACAAGTCATGATTCACAATTTGGGATGGTAAGCATCCCCGGCTGCCAAGGTCGGCTGGGTTAAGGTCCGTGCGTATATGCTTCCACTGATGAGGATCGGTGCGATCCAGAATGTT
>NW_007432093.1:0-459 GCF_000475195.1 Diaphorina citri
GATATATCGAAAGTAAAATATCGATATTCCTATATATCGATATATATCGCCCATCCCTAAAACTGTAGTGGAATGGATAATGTGGTTATGGATAGGTATGTATATTGAAAGAAGAGATGAGAGCTGCATAGGGAAGAGAGTGGAGAGAATGGAAGTGAGGGGGAGAAAAGGGCGAGGGAGGCCGAAGAGAAAGTGGGAAAGATTGTGTAAATCAAGACTTTTAAAAAAAAAAAGATGAGTGTTCCACCGCCGTTTTTATTTCGTAGCAATGAAACAACTGCTACATTAGACGCATGTGGCCTGTGTGCGTCACATCAAATGTCCCGAGCAAAACTCCCTCGCAGGCAACACATTAATCTGTTTGTGCGCATACGTTTCTGAGCATTTCTTTCTGCTCCTCCGCAAGCGTGCTTGCATACTGGCGCTACCTAGCGGACGAAAAAGACAACTGCCTGAAGT
>NW_007432094.1:0-459 GCF_000475195.1 Diaphorina citri
TTTGGGGGTTTTTTTTTTTTTTTTTTTTTTTTTTTTTTTTTTTTTTTTTTTTTCTTGAGATTTTGCTATTGAGACCAAATTTGCTAGCGGAGATGGATATAAGTTAGAAAAAAGAGGGAGAGAGAGAAGGAGAAGGAATGGTTACTTGATAGTGTTTTAGAATGTTCATCAGTAGCCAATCTATATTTTGAAAGGAAGAAATCACAATTAAAAAAAAAAAAATGTACAACATAAAATGAAAGGATCAAATATTCAAATCAATGACATAGGAAAATAATACCCGTAGAGACCAGTAAACTGACATAAAATAAAAATTGCTTCACTGAGACAACTGACACAAGATCAAATGTATCACCTCACTGAGACAAATGACACAAAATGAAATGTATCGCCTCACTGAGACAACTGACACAGCAGAGCCACCCCTCGCATAACCCAATGATCTGGGCTCAAACTAGT
>NW_007432095.1:0-459 GCF_000475195.1 Diaphorina citri
AAATAAAGCCTTAAAAAAAAAAAAAAATAAAAAAAAATAAAAAAAAAAACAAAAGAAAACACAAGTTTTTCTTCATTTCTTAAACATTGTATTTTTCAAAGAATATGAATAAGTTTCAAAATTAAATATTCAATCTGTGAGATTTGTAATTCAATCTGTGCAATAAATATAATTTGATAAAATTTAATTAAAATAATTCCTCTTTCTTCATTTTTCTCTCTCTCTCTCCCTGTCTCCTTCCTCTCTTCTCAATAGTTAATTCATTGCGGCTAAATTTACACTCTCACCCATTTCAGTCATTACTCACCAGAGAACATCCAAACATTATCAAACCCATCCCCCGAGCATACCTGCCAGTTTAAACTACCAGTTCCCTATGTCCTAGCATGCGTTAAAGATTAGCCTGGGTGAGAGTAGGGGAGAGAGGGGATAGGTTATTTATAATTTAAGAACAGAGAA
>NW_007432096.1:0-459 GCF_000475195.1 Diaphorina citri
GAATGCCAATGACCAGTTGACCGTTACAATGACTAGTTGACCGTTACAATATGGCGGCGTATTGACCGTTACAAGAATATTGGGTTATGACGACCTCGGGCTGTTTGTACTTTTGTAAAACTAATACGGGTATTGTTTTCAACTTGATGGTTTGTTTTGTTATAGTGTATAGAATGATTACCTATACCTATGCTAACCTAACTAGATACATATCCATTTTTTGGGTACGAAAAGGAAATTGATTTGTACACAGTAGCTATAGTAAGTAATTTCCCCATCCGTGGCACAAGCTCTGCTTATACGGATGGGTATACCGTATACCATTTATATGAAAAATGTATGTTCTGAGTTTTTTGTCAATCAAATATAAATGGAAACTCAAATATAAATGGAAAAAAATAATAATAATAATAATAATTTTAGTTGTTAGCACGTAGGACTTCGGCTCTGAAGGTTTAT
>NW_007432097.1:0-459 GCF_000475195.1 Diaphorina citri
AATGGGAGGCCGGGCCTCTATTTTGAGCAAGGTTTCGCCCGAGGGCAAGTCCTTACTGGCGGAGCCACCTGCTCCCCTATCCGGTGACCTCGGGGCGGTACGAGTAGACCAGGTAGATAAGTACCCTTTACCCTCCCCATCGGAGCTCACATCGAACTGAGCTAGCTTAGCCACCTTGTCCTCAAGAAAGAAAGTGAGACTTGTAGCCTCAGCCACCAGAGAATCGGTAGTAACGTCAGCCTGTCCTGGTTTAAGGAGTGCCAACCTAGTTAACACATGATTAATCCGGACTAAAATTTGTTGATGCCTACGACCATACGCGGGACCTGAGAAACTATCAACTAGCGACCTTAATTCACCCATTTTCTCCTGAATAATGCTAATCTCCCGGGGAAAATCTAATTCCTGAACCTTATTTACCAGTGGTTTCGGTTTCCGCTCCATCAGCAAGGTCCGCAG
>NW_007432098.1:0-459 GCF_000475195.1 Diaphorina citri
GATTCAATTCAATTCATTTCATTATTTTTATTATTTAATAAAATAACAGATATAAAAAGGTGTTTTTCCCAAGTCAATACTGATTTCTAAGAAATTTGTCAAAGGAGTTTGTAAGATTTATACGGGTATGTAATCTAAAAATAGGCTTAAGATTTGCAATATCTTAGGGAAAGGTTCTTTAATGACATCGAAATGAAGTAGTAGTGATGGATTCCTTGGTATCCTATCACCAAATGAAGCGACAGCAGACTTTTTTCTTCACTTAGGTATCGTGAGTTTCATCCGTACAAGAACATTCCCCAAAATTAACCCGTTCATGTTAAAAATTGAGGGCGAGAAATTGGTCCTATATAGTTTTTGAAAAGGAATACCTAGGTATCTTTCAGCTGGCATTCAAAGATCTTCCATATTACCCTGTTTCTGCCTTAGGGGAAAAAGGGTTCTCTTGCTATGTCTGTG
>NW_007432099.1:0-459 GCF_000475195.1 Diaphorina citri
GTACAAAGGTATTCTTTAACCATGATCGAATAAACTACGGGCTAAAAAATTCCCGGAGGGACGGGCCCAGCTTGTTATACACTCTTTTCTTTAAGCTGTTCGTGACACTGCGCTGATTACACTCCATAATCTATAGGTGTGAGCACACATAGTCGACTGAACCGTCCACACTGCCTCGACAACATAGATTCACCTCACGGATCGACGGTCAGTCGACTATGTGTCGACACAGCTTGAGCTTAAAGCCGAAACAGCTCGATTCTGCCGGATATTGGGGTTACTTTTGAGGCACTATCCAGTTTTCATCGCGAGTTGATGAGTTGGTTAGAGTGTTGAGTGTACAAGTCTCACACAATTCAAATTCTGAC
The DNA here is from genome assembly GCF_000475195.1 of Diaphorina citri. Classification (NCBI taxonomy): domain Eukaryota; kingdom Metazoa; phylum Arthropoda; class Insecta; order Hemiptera; family Psyllidae; genus Diaphorina; species Diaphorina citri. The sequence goes on from NW_007432099.1 coordinate 369, forward strand.
AAGGTGATAATCTGATAATAATAATAATAGTGCTTATTTATACTGCTCGCATAGGACTGTAAAGTCCCTTTACTCCAGCAGTAGGCTACTA
>NW_007432100.1:0-459 GCF_000475195.1 Diaphorina citri
AGTGGAACTTTGAGCAGGGATGTTTGGTATGTGGAGATCATATTATTCATATTATTCTTCTCGATCGAAATAAATGTGTCAGCCTACTTAGCTTAGTTGGTAGTGCGTCTGCCTTGTAAGCGCTAGGCCGCGGGTTCGATTCCCGCCCAGGGCGGATTTTATCCTGATGGGATAATGTTCGTTCTCGGAACGGCTGGCTTTCTGCTATCCTGTCTTCCTTCTCTCTTCGATTTCGGGACGATAAGACCATAGCAGTTACAGTTCCCTCTGTCAAACCTCTTTAACCTGGCTTCCTTCTCTCTTCGATTTCGGGACGATAAGACCATAGCAGTTACAGTTCCCTCTGTCAAACCCCTTAAAAAAAATAAAAATAAATGTACGTGTACGAAGAAGTAACTACTTGAATAAGTGCATGATAAAAAAAATGGAATGAAAATATCTAAATTTGAAAATAGGTAT
>NW_007432101.1:0-459 GCF_000475195.1 Diaphorina citri
TCTAAAACTTTCTCGCTTTGAGTTCATAGGTCGTCGCGACAAATTTCGAGATCAGAGCTCATTTGTGTGAGAAAATACACCACCATTTTCGTGTTCCTGGTAAAAAGACCTTTAATTTGATATATAGGTCGACCAGGTTTGGATAAGTCCTTCTACGGGGTCAGACAGACAGACCGACCGACCGACGACACCGAAGCGAATACAATAGTCCGTCCACTATACCTTTTATTATTAGTAATAATAAAGGAAGGACGGACTAAAAAAAGAAGGGGAAAAAACTAAAACAAAGAAGAAAGACAGCCTTTCCGAGAATTAGGTTAGATTAACTGGCCAATATAAAGTTGTTTTCCTTTGACTTTGATATTATGCTGAGCACGTCAAGTCAGATACTTTCTTCGTTTCGAAAAGTACGCCAGCCTAGTTAGCTTAGTTGGTAGTGCGTCTGCCTTGTAAGCGCTA
>NW_007432102.1:0-459 GCF_000475195.1 Diaphorina citri
CATTTCAACAACTGAACGGAAAATAAACAGGGTGCTCCTAAAAACCTTCCTGAGTTTCTTCCTGCCTTGTAAGCGCTATAGGTCGCGGGTTCGATTCCTGCCCGGGGCGAGCTTTATCCTAAATAGGCAAAGTTCGTTCTCGGAACAGCTGGCTCTCTCCAATCCTGTCCTTTTTCGCTCTTTGATTTTGGGGGTGATAAGACCTCATGTTAAAGTTATCTCGTTAAAAGAGGTAAAAATTTAAGCAGCACTTTCAATACATTACTACATTTGGGCCTCCCAAATGTAAACCCTATGGGATCTCTTACGCCCGGGAATCACTGCTCTTCCACCCAACCACTAAAAAGTGATAGGTAGGTAAGTGCTTCACATAAATCTTGCTTTTTTTTAAAGAGGTTTGACAGAGGAAACTGTAACTGCTATGGTCTTATCGTCCCGAAATCGAAGAGAGAAGGAAGA
>NW_007432103.1:0-459 GCF_000475195.1 Diaphorina citri
ACATTAACTTGTATTTATGTTTCCAATTTTATTAAATGCCAAAGATCAGGCAATTATTGAATTCATTTAAAGTTTCACGCAATTTTTGGAACGTTCTGAATTTTTGTCCAGGTGATATGGGTTTTAGTTACTGTGTAAGATTCCAGGAACTGAGAACTCTATGGATTACGTACATTACATTAAATGGCTTGTCTCGATAAATTTAAAACTGATTCAGTCAATTCGAAGATAACTTTGATGCCATAAGGGATTACCAATTTAAAAAGAAGCTCCTAACTATTTTCTACCTTCAATTTGATGCGATTTTGTATTAACTTAGTTTTATTTAATGCTAAAATGCAACAGTATGTGCATATTTGGGAGATCACCTCCTTCAATAAGCAGGCCTACGTAAAGTTTAGCTTCTATGTGAGTCAAAGATGCAAATAAAAAAAAAAAAAAGATAAAAATAACGCCTTC
>NW_007432104.1:0-459 GCF_000475195.1 Diaphorina citri
ATGATGTTCGTTCTCGGAACGGCTGGCTTTCTCTTATCCTGTCTTCCTTCTCTCTTCGATTTCGGGACGATAAGACCTCCGTTGTCACAGTTCCCTCTTAAAAATAATCCTATCCTGATGTTCTCTGTCTAATCTGGCAATGGCATAGGTTTACCTACTCGTCTTTCATCTATCTTGAAAATCTTGTCAGTCCAGTTACTGTGTGCTTTCGTCTATCTTGAGAACATCTTAACACCTCATTCTTGCTAATCTTGATAAAATCTCCACAGCATTCTTAATCTTGATCCAGTACGAATCTTTCACAATCTATGTATGTGGAAATACTTTTGATAACACTCAGCTGATACCTAGATCTCGGTACCTATCTTTGATACCTACCACATATTGTTATCTTTACTTATCCTTCGAAACAAAATTTCGCATGTAAAGTTACCAAGTTCCCCCCCACTCTTTTTTGAG
>NW_007432105.1:0-459 GCF_000475195.1 Diaphorina citri
AGGGTTTCTCTTGTACTCATCAGGATCATCCAAGTGAGACATGATGTAGCATTACTCTGTAATAAAATGAGTTAGGGTTAGTGATGGGACTCAAGTGAGTTTTTTCTACTCGATTAATTTTGACTTATTTCCAAACTTGATTCTCTGACTTGATCTGATGGATGACATTTTGCACCACCGATTCATCTCTAGTGACTCAGAAGTCAGTATCAACTTGTGAGTGTAAAGTAAAACATTTCAAGTGAATTTTCTACAAAAAGCAATGCAGGGAGGGGGGATTATTTATATTATCATGGAATTATGGTTGAAAGTCAGAGATTTCAGAGTAGACAATCCAAATTGATTTCCTCTTTGAAGACAGTCTCCCAGGGGCTCCATTATTTACAGGTAGGTATCTAGGGTGTGTCTTGTATACTTACTTACCAAGCTGGAACCATAGTTTCTTAAATTAAACGGAAC
>NW_007432106.1:0-459 GCF_000475195.1 Diaphorina citri
CAAAAAAGTACTGAGAGTGTAATTTTTTGCCACCCTGTACGAAAAATAAAAAAAAAGTTGGTAAGTACCTACCCGTCCCGGTAGTGAACCATAAAAACAACAATAAAAAATAAAATAAAAATCATGGAAATAAGCTCCCTATTCCAAACTAAGACGTTAAACTTATAGTAAAAAGTTCAAAGTAGCTGTAATACTTATAGGTAACATGTTTTTTTTTTTTACCTACCTTTACAGTCACTTGGTCAGGCAGTTAGGTATCGACTAAGTACCTAATGTTATAATTTATTATGTTCATAGAAACAGGGTTATCCTAAATTAAGTTTTCGGGGCCCAAGGGTAGCCCTTTTTTAGTAAGATCTATATACACACTGGCGTGCTCACTGCTCAGGCCGGAACTTGGCCTGGCGCACTGCCGTGCGCCTAGATAGATCCAGACGGAGTCAGATAGCTGATCTACAA
>NW_007432107.1:0-459 GCF_000475195.1 Diaphorina citri
TGTGGCGTATGGTACAGGTGGGCCAATAAATGGTACGTTTTTTAGGTGGGCGAATAAATGGTACACTTACCCTATGTACCCATTTGTGGAATTCAGAGGATCAATTCCTCTTTGAATTATGATTCATGGATTCGTATAAGCTTAACCCATCCCTTGGGGCAATTGGCCCAACACCCAAGTCTCACACCCATATTTATGAACAAAATGCTGGCTCTTAAGTTCGTGCTAAGCATAGTCTCAAGGCATTTGATTGGTCAATTTTGACTTGAGACTGATCTAAGAACGATCATTCTTGTTCATAAATAAGAGTGTCAGAGTGGGCTATTTGTGTATGGAATTCAGAGGCTCAATTCGTATTTGGATTATGAATAACAAAACCTAACTGTGGGATTTAGAGGTTCAACTTTATTTGTCTTTGCCTAGGAATCTAGGAAATGGCTGTTTGAAGGGGCGTTTCCA
>NW_007432108.1:0-459 GCF_000475195.1 Diaphorina citri
GAAAAAAAAAAAAAAAAAAAAATGCGCTAAATATTTTCGAGCTGTTTTATGACTCGTAGTCATGCAATCCACCCCATTAGCTTAAAGGGTGAAGACTATTCACGTTAATAGATAACGACTCTAGATAGAACTTAGATACCTAGAATGTACGCTATTTTACAAAAAAATTGGCGCAGTTTGGAATGGCCAGCCTAGTTTGCTTGGAAGGTAGACCTTTGATGGAAAGCACTAGTTAACTTTTAGAAGGTAGTGCGTCTGACTTGTAAGAACTAGGCCGCAGGTTCGATTCCTACCCGTGCCGGATTTTATCCTGAACGGATAAGGTTCGTTCTCGGAACGGCTGGCTTTCCCCTATCCTGTCCAGCTTTCTTTCTTCACTTTCGGGAAGATAAGATGACCTTAGCAGTTACAGTTTGCTCTATCAAACCTCTTCAAAAAAAAAAAAAAAAAAAAAAAAAA
>NW_007432109.1:0-459 GCF_000475195.1 Diaphorina citri
TCTGATGTCCCCATCCCTCTAGAAAACACAGACCAAACCAAACATAACCTGATGTTGAGGCCTAAGGATTTACTATTTTGTTCACCAGGGTATGCGAGATTCTTAAGATATAAGTACGATCCATCTTCGGAAGCCATAACTCTGGGAAAAAATAAATAGGAAGATAGATAACATGATCTTGGCTGGGTATGGGCGATAAAAACATCTAGGCATAAGCATAAACCAAGTAGTAATCTTATCAAGCGCGCCGGGAGGCGCGCGAACGTCAAGAGTTCGCAGCACCGCCTTATAAGAACAAGATCCATTCACTCATTCACATTTCACACACTGATCGCTCTATCTCGAGAACCACAACACCTAGAAAGCTGAAATTTGGTAGGGTTATTTATTTTATGGTCTAGGTGTGCAATAAGAAAGGATTTTGCGAAAATCTAAACCGATCCTGAGATATGATCAATT
>NW_007432110.1:0-459 GCF_000475195.1 Diaphorina citri
CTAATTGATCGATGTTACAACGAGCTAGAAAAGTTACGCGATGTGTGCTCATTATATTGGTGTGAGACTGTGTGGAGGCCGGGCCGCAGAGTACTTTCATGGAAAAATCATGTCAGATGCAGATGGTATTATCAGGAGACTCCCTCCAGATTAGGAACTGCCAAAATAATGGCCAGAGATACATACCAAGACCTACATAAATAAAATGATTGAAATATACTGTTCTTCCATCTAGCCAAGTCTAGTTTATTGCCTACTGCACTTGCGGAGCGCCATTTTTGGCGTGCCATCCACTCCATTTGGATTATTGGAACGATCGTCAATGGTCCAGGTGTCCATCTGTAGAACTACTAGATCATTGTAAACCCCAGATATAAGCTCACCTACCTGTTAATGGGTACATATTTACCTACTTGTATATAAGCTCAGTAGGTAAGTATTTTTGTGATGCGGGGATTT
>NW_007432111.1:0-459 GCF_000475195.1 Diaphorina citri
AGTTCTGTTTCTCTCTACAATATTCTCGTGAACTTTCCATGGATTGGTCTGCCTTAGACACGGTTTGGACGGTTTGTTATCGTTTTTTGCCGTTTTCTTATTTTCCGTTGTTCTTTCCTTTGCATCTTCATCCTCGCTATCCAGATCAAGTTTCAGAGGGCCGCCTGCTTCATCATTGTCACCACACAGTTTACTAAAGTCCGTCAAGATCTCCGAGAGACATAATTTCTTACTCGGCTCTGTTGCCTTTTTAGCTTTGTGTTTTTGATTTCCAGTCGCACCTGCTTGGTTGTACTTGGATAATACTGGTTCATGTCGTTTACGAATAGGTGTTTTGTCTCGTGTCACACTTGTCGTATTGCTGGGATTTACTTTACTGGAATCGTCTATCAGTTCGCTAAGATACTGAGAGATAGTTTCCAGTTTACTCGTGATTGCTGTCACATTACCTGCTGGTTC
>NW_007432112.1:0-459 GCF_000475195.1 Diaphorina citri
ATTGCAGTACGAGTGTTGATTCCATGGTCGAAGGAATTGCTGATTCCATATCTACCATTACAATACATCTCTGAGCTTAGTGATTACCTGTAATTTAGGTTCTCGTACGCCGGTAATGCCGGTACCTGGACATCTGTTTCAAATTGACTCTACAAATATACAAACTACAGTTCCAAATTCCAAATGGACTTTCACTTCCAATAAAAATCTATCGATATGAGGCCAATATGTATACTAGAATCTATAGATACCACAACTAGGAGCCCAACAAGAACTTTTGAACTACACACGTTCAATGTATCACTTGCAGTTTCAGTTTTTTTATGGTAAGGACACAACTGAACATTGATCGGCTCTATCCTCGTTTCAGGTTTGTTATGAGAACTGTGTGTAAGATAGTTTGGTAATAAAATCAATGAGACTGTATCTGCTTACACTGTGCACATGGTGCTCCATGTA
>NW_007432113.1:0-459 GCF_000475195.1 Diaphorina citri
AAAGGTCTAAAGAGTCACTTTAATCCAACAGTAAAGTAAGGTACTAGCCAGCCTAGTTAGCTTGGTTGGTAGTGCGTCTGCCTTGTAAGCGCTGGGCTTTGGGTTCGATTACCGCCCGGGGCGGATCTTATCCTGAACGGATAATGTTTGTTCTTGGAACAGCTGACCTTCTCTTCGATTTCAGGACGATAAAACCTTAGCAGTTACAATTCCCTCTATCAAACCTCTTAAAAAAAATCAAGTGGTTAGAATATCTCATATAGGGCTTATTTATTCGGCTGAAAAAGGACTAAAGAGTCCCTTTGCCCCAGCAGTAAGCTAAAAGCTACTACCAATGCTAACGTTCAAATTCTCAAATTATATTGAGAACAAAACTTCATATTTTGGCTGAACCAATCACCTCCCACAAGCGTCTTGAGCATTACACCACCGAGGCAGAATACTATAATCAATTTATAC
>NW_007432114.1:0-459 GCF_000475195.1 Diaphorina citri
AAGTCAAGAATTAACACAGGGTGAAATGATTACGAAGGGCAACCTCTAACATTCAATATTCACCATAATAGTATTTCTGATGGACCGTACGGTTAAATAGTACCTATACAATCCTTACCACTTCTTATTCCTTTATTTGGAGAGGTTTGATAGAGGGAACCGAATAGGACAAAGCCAGCCGAGAACAAACCTTATCCGTTCAGGATAAAGTCCGAAATCGAACCCTCGGCCCAGCGCTTACAAGGCAGACGCTCTACCTTCCAAGCTAACTAGGCTGGCAAACAATCCTTACCACTTAAACAAAATAAATCCTTACCACTTAAACCAAATAAAATTACAGCAACCTTCGTGGAGATAAAAACCAAAAGATTACGCCATAGCCTGTGACTTTATTCACTGGATAACGATCTAGATTGCATCCTGTATACGTATAATTATTAAAAGGTCATAATTGCATCA
>NW_007432115.1:0-459 GCF_000475195.1 Diaphorina citri
CCGTACTGCTACTACAAATACAAGACGTGTCCACTTGAATGATTCACATTCTGAACATTCCGTGTCATCGTCATCTCAACACGAACACACTCAATCAAGTGCTAGGAGTCAACCTTCTACCACGGGCCGTATGCGTTGGACTTATGAACACAACAAATACCTATTGTACGCATACTATAAATCTACAGAAGTGGATTCCAATAAGAAGAATTATCTCCTCCGACTTGAACGTCTTTGGATCTCTCAATACCCATCCCTCGAGTTCAATGGCAACAAACTGGCTGGCCAAGTGAGATCAATCCTCAAACGTCAGATATTCACATCCCATCAAATTGAGAGTATCAAGGATAAAGTTAGACATGAGTTGACTACTGTGACAACACCCGAACCTATAGATCACTCTAATACCCCTTCAAACAATACTTCTAGTTCAGTTGACCTTGTAGAACAACAGAATCA
>NW_007432116.1:0-459 GCF_000475195.1 Diaphorina citri
AAGATACGTAAATATTTTTATTCCTTGAGAAAAATTGCTAGTAGCAAAATGTAGGTATCTAGGTACTTGGATTTTTATTCCTTTCTTTTTTTGTATGTTCATGTTTTTGTCCATAATTTTGATTGTTATTTGTATTGTTTTCTTTATCCACCATGACTACTGTTTTAAAGAGAAATTATACTAGAAGTAGGAATGAGTTGGGTGGATTAGAGGCTGTATTATCTCAAATCGGAGATGTAGAAGACGAGTACACAGAAGAGACTGCTGAGTCTATTAGATTAGTAGTTGGTCGTTCTAAGGCCAGATTAGAGGTCTACTCTCAAAGGAGAGATTTACTAGAAGCGGCCATAGAAGATGAGGCTCAGTTAGAGGTTTTGGTAACTCAACAGTCAGAAGAGTTGTATGAAAAGTTATCTCAGTGGATTCTGGACCTTGAGAGGAAGTTGGTGAAATATGATT
>NW_007432117.1:0-459 GCF_000475195.1 Diaphorina citri
GTTTTAGATAACACTTCAGTCGATCATTTAAGACCGGTTTTAGCGTCATCTATGTTAAGTAAAAAAAAAAAAAAAAAAAAAATGGATGGGTGACTTGAACATTATATTGGGAATAAAGGGAGAACGGGCTCTAGTCTTGATTTTAAATCATTACATGAAAGTAAAATCGAAAAATCAAATCAAGAATGATAATAATAAACTGAATATTAAATAAAATAGGTAGGTACATAAATATTGATTTTCCTTAACAAAGATCGAAAAATTCCCGGAGGGACGGGCCCCGCTTGTTCTATTTAATTCATGATTGTTTTTATTTATTTTTAACGTGGTACAGATATTTTGTCTATTTAATTTTGGACCTGTCATATAACCTATTTCCCTTTTTTTCTGTTCACAGGTAAGCAACTTTTTGATTCATTGAATATTTGGCAAAATCGGTGCAATTTTGCAAACATGACA
>NW_007432118.1:0-459 GCF_000475195.1 Diaphorina citri
CTCCATGCAATTAACTTATCATCTGATAAAGGATGATAAGGCTTTTTAAAGCTTACCTTTTGCCTTGAAAAAAATCCCACCAACAACAAAAATTATACATATTTCTAGACATGGTCTTCACTTGACTGGAGTGGATTATGGACTGTCCCCTATCTGATAGACGTTAAAAAACGACTAAAAGGATAAAAGGACAGACGAGTTGATATATTTCGACCATTACTATGGCCATCTTCAGAACAACTAAATAAAAAATTACAAAAATAACAAAAATTTGAAAATTCGCGCTAAGACGACACAATCGCTACTAGCGGTGAAAATTGGAACTAGAAAAGACAAGAATGGGGCTGTTAAACAAAATTTTTGGAAAATTAATGATAAGATACAAAGGAGATTATGGAATAAAAATATACCCGAACAACATAAAATGTGGGTGGCCCCTTTACAAACATCCCAGGGACC
>NW_007432119.1:0-459 GCF_000475195.1 Diaphorina citri
TTCCGGTTCGTTTTTGTTAAGCTACGCCGAGCAAGACCACTAAATGGATGAGTGACATGAACGGCCATGCCTTGAGGACTTACTAGCAGAAATCCGGAGCGAAGCAACGGGTTTTGACTAGTTTTAAATACAAAAATAACATAAAATTAACTCTAATAAATCTAAATAAAAAAATAAAATTATGTATTAACTGAAAAGTTACTTTTCTTCTCAGCAAAGTGACTAAAGTAAGGGCCCACTGATAATCCCTGTATATAAAAAGTAAGGAAAAAGTGAAGAAAAACTTTTCTCTCTCCTTTCTCTCAGAGTATATCATTGGAGAAAAAAAAACGAGAGAGAAACAGAAAATAGAGAGAGAGAAAAAGAAAATAGAGAGAGAGAGAAAATAAAGAGAGAGAGAGAGAGAGAGAGAGAGAGAGAGAGAGAGAGAGAGAGAGAGAGAGAGAGAGAGAGAGAGAG
>NW_007432120.1:0-459 GCF_000475195.1 Diaphorina citri
GGCTGAAACTTTGGATTTAGGCTCTAGGGACCTCAAAACGTGTTTTGGCACTAAAAACTGACCATCGAAAATTTGATCAATTGCATTACATTCCTTCCTATAGGATAAGGAAAGTAAAAATTTCCAGTCAATCAGATTAATTACCCCGAGAGTTAAACCAAGTTTATTTAAACTGCAATGGTGGTCTCGGCCATAAGAAGAAAAGAAAAACACCGGGTGTTTAATTTTTATACATACTCAAATAAAAATCAAAGTATATTTTCAAAATAAAGTTTTTTTTTGTTAATATAATTATATGAAACACAAAACGCTATGTATATAGAATTACTAAAAAAATGTCTACTCCAAATATCTCCAACTTAAATTGCTACAAAAAATTATAGGCATAACTGTTCTTTAGTCTAAAGTTATAGTACAAGTCAAAATCATTCCACAACTGCAATCATACCAAAAGAGAAA
>NW_007432121.1:0-459 GCF_000475195.1 Diaphorina citri
CAAAAAAAAAGAAAAAAAAACGAATCTACGAGAAATTTTACCATCTTCTTCTTATTCTTCGCCTTTTCCCGTGTTCAAACGCGGTCGGCGTTTTTCGTCAGCCTCTCAATTTGCCCTAACTAAGGAGATTGCTTTGGGCTAACATTTGATTTTGGCTACATTTTTTTTTTTCCGAGTGAATGCCCTTCGCACTCAACCTTTGCTATTTCTTTAGCAAGGGAAATTTCAGGTCGGTATCCTTCCTATACAAGTGTACATACAAAAGGATTGATTTTTGACCTCTGCTAGAAATAGAAACCAAGCAATCATTTTACCTTAAACTCAAGCACAGTATTATCAAACGTCTGTCCTATGGGCGTGGAGTTATTGTTCCCCGACGGCACTCGACTCAGCATCCCATCACCTCCTGTAGGTTTCATCTTACTCCACGTGGTGAGTGGTGAGTCAGAGTTACTCATC
>NW_007432122.1:0-459 GCF_000475195.1 Diaphorina citri
GGAAAAACAAAGTGAGGTAGGTAGGTATGTAAGGTATGTCCTTAACTCCTTAGCAAGGTGAACTTCGAGTACCTACTTACCTACATACGGGGGGGAGTTCCTCTGTTTTTCCCCCACCCCCATCATATGAATACTGACCTTTAGTGCCTTAGATATTGCTTTGATAGGAGCCCAATATTGATTCTGGACGACCAAGGGCAAGATGTACCTATTGCCTAACCCCGAAATTCTGGACGACCAAGGGCAAGATGTACCTATTGCCTAACCCCGAACACAGACACCGAAAATAAGTGGGTATACCCAAGCTAGTACCTCCCTTAGACAGTAATAGTACCTTCATTGAACAAATAAGGGAGCTCTATGATTTTCCCTATTAACATCATTTAATTCATACACAAAAAGCCCACACTGAAGCTAAGCCGCTTAGGTGTAGGGGCAAACAGCCCTAAAGGATGGGTT
>NW_007432123.1:0-459 GCF_000475195.1 Diaphorina citri
GTGTTCGAATATTACGTAGGTACATTATACAGCTGGTAAATATTAAAAGTTCAAATATTGCCGAGCTTTTAGATTTTCTTATCGCCCTGTGATAATGATAGCAATAAGCACGATGCAATGCAGCATATGTTCCCAATGTGAGACGATATAGGGTGGTCTAAAAATTAAGACTGATTGAACTTTAACGTCAATGTATAAAACATGCTTAGGTTTTTAGTGACCGTCGTTTCACCCTTCATTCGGTGACAAGCTACTCACCTACTCACAATCAGCCTGAGTTGGACTAGAAAGGCCAGAAGCACGCAATAGTGAAAAAGTAGTTATTGCCAGTGTTTCTGTTGGCTTTTTTCAGTTTCCAGCCGTGGTACTCCTATCTGGCTAAGTTGGCTTCAACCAATCAGACTAGGTAGTTTTTTTTTTTTTTGAAAGATGGGGAGCAAAACAGTCTACTCTTATTGG
>NW_007432124.1:0-459 GCF_000475195.1 Diaphorina citri
GGTGTGTTAACATACTTAATTGAGACTCCCAACAAGGAAGCAAATGTAGGGCCAAAAAACATGAATTTAGAAAGGGTATACCAGTTCGGAAGTTCAGAAGCTAAGCAACATTGAGCATGGTTGGCTTTTGTTTGGGTGACCATCTTTCACACATGCTGCTGGTTATTTCAGAGGATACTGAGCTTCATGAAGACAATTTAGATTGTTGAAATCCCATTGAAAGGCAAGGCATGAAAGCTTGATGTGATGACCTTAGCAGTAAAAGTCTAAAAGATACCTCTTGGAGGTTTATGCTGGGTTTACACTCACCTCACCAGTCATCAAAGGTAGGTGTAGGTATCCTGTGTGGTACTTGATACCTGACAATGATTCAGATTCCTGCAATGTGTCACAACTTCGCCCCCGTCGCTCCTTAACTTTTCATCTTTCCAGAAACAAATGGCAAAATAAATAGGTAGT
>NW_007432125.1:0-459 GCF_000475195.1 Diaphorina citri
ATATTTAAGGGTATTTGAGTGAAATTTCGAGTGTATGGCCGCCATACACGCCTTATATGGACGCTACGCCACTGACCATAATATTCTATTTCATTTGGATCTTTTTCTCAAATAGCTATTTTTTTCGTCGTCTGTGTACGTAGTGTGGTATAATTGTTTTTTATTTTTATTCGTTTCATTAGGTGCGTTTGGACTAACCGTGCCCCAGCAAGCGCGTTACCACTGGACTAACCATAATATTCTATTTCATTTGGATCTTTTTCTCAAATAACTATTTTTTTCGTCGTCTGTGTACGTAGTGTGGTATAATTGTTTTTTATTTTTATTCGTTTCATTAGGTGCGTATTTGTCTGCGGTAATCATGCCCATTAGTTTTGATGTCAGCCATATTTTTGCTCTTTTACTTAAGTGCACTCCGTCTCTAGCCAAGTGTTGTGGTTTAATAAAGGAATGAGTGTT
>NW_007432126.1:0-459 GCF_000475195.1 Diaphorina citri
GCCCCGCCGGGAATCGAACCCGGACCTCCTGCGTGCAAGCCTAGTGTGATACCCACTCGGGCACGGAGGTTTCTCTTACATACTTTTAGTATTTTATTACCCTGACTATAAGGACCATTAGCGTCCCTCTGAATGTGTCTACAAGTCCCTCTCTACAATGAACAGTCAAACAATGAGCCCAAATTCCCAAAAACAAGACGAAGGGAACAAAAAACATGAATTCCCAAAGTTCTAGTCAAAGTCCCTGGTGCCGTGATCTCTTGTATTTTCTTATCTGCCATTTTAATATGTGTTGAAAGCACGCAAGATATGAGGAAGGGGAAGAGAGGAGAGAACGACATGTGAAAGACAGAAGAGGAGGAGGAAGAGAAAGACGAAGAGAAGGAGGAGTAGGATGATGAAGTAGATGAAGAGGAAGAAAGGGTTATAAGAGCCGCTGGAGGTGGAAGGGAGGAGAAT
>NW_007432127.1:0-459 GCF_000475195.1 Diaphorina citri
TTGAACCCGTAAAGTTAACAGCTAATCGTAAATTGTCTATTTTATTGTTTTTCTGTCTCGAAAGAGGTTAGTTCTATCAGACAGTTCACTCAATTCAGTAAAAGCCTATGGTTTAAAAGCCTGTGTTTCTACTTACTCAGATAAAATACAATACTTTTTAAAGGGCTCAGCCAGGGTTGTACATGTGGGCTCAGCCTTACTACTTAAAGTTACAGCCCTAAAGTTACTTAATACAGCCTTAAAGTTACTTAATACAGCCTTAATACTTAAAGTTAACGCGTCTATTTGTTTCAAAAGTTGTTCGTGTTTCGTTGTGATTTTATTTTATTTTACATTCGGTCTGACATGATCAAACGCGTTGGGCAGAAAAGGCGGTACGTCAATTATCCCGGTTATAGAACTTGCTTTACTTGACGTTTTGCAGAACGCTCCACTCGTCTTCCTTGATCTTACTTCTTA
>NW_007432128.1:0-459 GCF_000475195.1 Diaphorina citri
ATAGAAGTTCACATCCTTAGTGACTTGTTACCTCAGTAGAAGTCCATTGAGAATTGGTTCAGCATGCTCTGTAGCCAATAGATAGCTACGCTCATTTGCATGTGAAGCGTTTTGTGTTGCAGCTCTTGGTGACAAATGACAACTCATGCACCATTGTTAGTTGAGAGTGAAAATGTTGTGACATCAGCATTGTGAAAACAACTTACAGTGAATACAATAGTTACAAATATAAACAAATACGTCAAATTAGTTCTTCAATAACTTCAATTTCCTGTCAACGAATTGAGGAGTTGATCCATCATAGAAAACAATAATTAAATGTTTCCAAATAAGTAATAAAATGTTTCTAAATAATTGCTTGGTAATGATGAAATTATCTAAATCCATCTCAAAATCCTTGTGAACTATAATCAGTGAGTTCTGTATATTTTCGGTTTCTCTGTGACGAAAGTTATTCGG
>NW_007432129.1:0-459 GCF_000475195.1 Diaphorina citri
CAGGAGGTAAGCATCTCTATGGGTTGAATGGTAGAGATTGTTTAGTTATTAATAATACACTGATGATCGCGTAACAGCCGAAATGGATCCATCTGTAATTTAATAAAAATATACGTACATAAAGCCAAGTGTTTTTACTCACCCAAAATCATTTTTAGTGTAATTTCTTGTATTTGTGTACATGGAATTATAACCTATAAAGAGTCTAAATAAATATGAATATGAACTGGCGATCTCCGTGGTCAAGTGGGTATCACACTAGGCGGGTTGCTGGCAGGAGGCCTTCAATAGAGGATACAAATTTCGTTTCGGAAAAGTCACCTAAATGCATTAGGTCTATTATTTTGTTGTTTCAAATGTTGGAATTTTTGACCATTAGGCCACTTTTTCCCCAAAAGAGTCCATTATTAAGGAGCGGTAGCGCTCCGCCCCACCATGTTAAAGGAGTTTGACAGTAAT